>NC_024318.1:17940663-17942806 GCF_000523025.1 Cynoglossus semilaevis | reverse complement strand
ATATATAGATAGATAGATAGATAGATAGATAGATAGAGAGATAGAGAAAAAGATAGAGAGAGAGAGATAGATAGATAGATAGATAGATAGATAGATAGATAGATAGATAGATAGATAGATAGATAATATATACATTATTAATCCCTTGGAAGTTCTCTTCGGGAAATGTAAGAGACAAGGATCGAAAGGAGGGTCGAAAGAACAAGATCAAAACAAGGTTTTCTCGTCAGGACTCTTGCCCTTCCAGTCCAGCAGATTTTGACATGCACAACTTCTGCATCAGAAATTCAGAAGCCATCAGACAGTGGTTAGTATTACATATTGGAAAACATGGAGCTGTAACAAGAGAAACAACAACTGTCTGGTTTCAAGCTTCAATTATTTACCTGCAGATCCAATGACGGACGTGTTGATTGAATAACCCAAAGAGAGATGAGTCGAGCAGCTCAGTGGTAAAAGTTGCAATAAAAATTTTAAAATTACAGCAGAAATTTAATACTCTTAGACATTACAGCTTGTCTAATGCAGACAGGAGAAAAAAAAATAGCTAAAAAATATTCCTCAAAGATTGTCCAATGCGGGTGCTGCCAATCAACCGTGCAAACTATACAGGAATTTGGTGATATTTTAACAGAATAAGGTCTAATCTAATAATACAAGGAAGGATCTCGATTTTTTTTTCATTTCTGAGTCTGCAAGCGAAAAGGGAAAGATGAGACGGAGCTTAAGAATTTTACATCAATGTGAGCAACTTCAAATATTCACACACATCTGCCGGCCTTGAAAAGGAGCCCGAGTGGTGCGAGCTGTGTGAAAAAGCAGAACCAGTACACAATGAAGGATGGAGTGGCCCACAGGGAAGATTAAGACTATCACCGTCCAACCCGCAGCTTAATGCTCCACACTAGAGACAAAGTATTGAAGATGTGACCAAACTGAACTACCATTAAATTTACTGCATGCACAAGAATAGTCACAGGGGCTATATATATATATATATATATTTCTACTCTGACTCCAACTACTCTGATTCTGCTTGTCCTCCCTCACTGCATCCATATACAGTATCTCCTCTTTCTCTCCTAGCTCCATATCTAGCATTATATATATATATATATACACACATACACACACTCTTTAATTTGATATATACTTTAATTGCCCATGATCTATGATCATCTAGATCCCAATCGGCAGCCCTGATATAGGTCGATATTAATAGGTCGAGGTATCTAAAAACACTGACATTTAAGAAAACAAACTACAACCGAGTATGTCAGATGTGAAGAACAAAAAGCATCAGGGTTAGTAAAGAGTACATCTCTGAAAAAACACAAAGACAGAAGGGAAAATTTTATCAAAGCAGATAAAACTGTAGTTTATGAAAGGCAAGGGGACTTGTAAATGGGGGGTGGGGGGTGGCAAGTCGAAGAGGAACAGGAGATGACAGAGAGAGACACACTGATGAACAAAAGAGATGAGGGAATTTAAACGCTTATATAGAAGAAGAAGATATTTTCATATTTGCATTTTTCTTTCAAACTTTTGAGTGAATCTTTTATTTTATAGCCTAACAATGCTGGCAGTTTGAATGACAAAGTCAAAGTCAACTTTATTGTTAAATATGCCGTACAATATCTTCAGGTCTAGCAGGTTATTTACCAAAGTGCAAAAGAACACAAACTCACTTGTTCACAAGGCATGAACTCCACACTTGAACTCCAAACACAGCACAACGCATTGTGACTGAACAGTCCACAAACAGCAAACAATCAATGATCCCACACCAACAGAGTGAGGGAGAGATCTATATATACCCAGGGCACCAGGTGAAATGAGTGAGACTAATCCAGAGACACGTGAATGTGATCACACTAACTCCACCCAGCAGCCCAGAAAGGAAGGGGAAAGAGACAGCCCTAACAATTCAGTTGTATTCAGATAAAAAAAAAAAAACCTTGTATGGCTCTCACGGAAATACATTTAAACATTTAAAATATGTGTTCTCTCTCTGCAAAAAAAAGGTTCCCGCCCTGTGCACTAGAGGGCGACTTATACTGCGGAGCAATTTATCTATGTTTTTTACTTCTTTGTTATGCATCTTCTGGCTGGTGCGACTTATACTCCAGAGCGACTTATAGTC
>NC_024318.1:17926879-17940585 GCF_000523025.1 Cynoglossus semilaevis | reverse complement strand
GATGAGAAGTGTGGAAAAAAAAAAAAATTTTTAAAAAGATTTTTTTTTTTTTTTTTTCCCCAAAAAAAAAAAAAAAAAAAAACTGTAGCATTACGACAGTGCTTTTACCTCTATAGTAACTCTACTGTGTTTTTTCTAAGGTAAACTCATTAATAAGTTATGGAAAAGGACAATAAGTTATTCTTTTTTATATTATTGTTATTCTTATTTTATATTGTGTCCTTATGATTTCTTTATCATAGATAATAAAAAAAATGAAAAATAACATATACGATGACAGAAAGTAACTTTTTTTTTTGTTAAATCAGTGCCTCACCTGCTTGGTAATCACCCCATGTTATTAGTTTGTTTGTGAGCTTGCATATAGTAGAGTGATTGGGCCCTAACTGAACACGTTGTCACCATTATTATTGATTTTTAACATCTGCTAAAGGGAATGTTTACATCAAGAGACTAGTCAAATCAAATGAATGTTTAGCAATAAATATATATATATATATATACACTGTTACAGTCCATCTTTATTCTAGTTTGCAGATAAACAGTAGTGTAAATAGAAACCAGAACAAATTGTGCACTTCCCATTTTTTTCAGCATCATTTGCAATTAGACTTTGACTTTGACTTTCTTTATCGTCATTGCATAGAAACACAAAAAACAGTGAGTCTGGCAACGAAATATTGTTGCTTGGCAACCAGAGTACACATTACACAGTTCACAACTTGTTTGGCCATGAATAACTAATTTGAGGCTAATTATGGCTATATATAGTGTATATATATACATGCATACATACATATACACACGTATATGTATATATGTATAAATGTAAATATATATATACATTTATATAAAAACTAGTGCAAAAAATTGTGCTTAATATAAATTAAAGGTAAATATACACATAAACAGTGTGGAAGTGACAAATGTAAACTGAAGTAAATTAATATTAATTTATTAATAATTATAGTAATAATTTGTGCATCAGGCATGGTCGATTTTAATTAATTTATGTGAGTCAAAGCCCTTAAGAAATCCTTAGGTAGATAAATATATGTAATATGTGGCAGGATTAAATACTTCATACTCGACCCAGTTTCAATTTAAAAAAATTAACAAGCATGGAAATTATACCTGCGCTGCACAGTGCTAAAGAGACATACTGGATGTGAGAAATAAACCAGAACTGTGAGAGAAAGAAATGATTTAAAGCCTAACTGAAGGAAAAAGATAAAAGGAAGGAATGGAGGCAAAAAAAAAGGAAGTGTTAAAGACAATGGTGAAGAAATTAGGTACGGAGCTGCCAGAGTGAGGAGAGAGGTGAGCGCCTAACAGTAAAGTAACTGCATTTCGATTTCCTCCACCTCAGAACATTTCAGCTGTCACAATTTCCTCTCCTGCATCCCAACGTCCCTGCCTGTCAGTCATTGTTATTGTGATTCATTCATTACTCTGTGGCAATTGGTATTTCCTCAGGTACAGTCAGCGGGGTCCTTTGCCAAATGTAAAGTTGAAAGAAAAGTCTCACACAGAACATAGTCATATAATAAATCTTGGATTCTTTTTCTTAACCTGGTAGAAATCCAGATTATAAAATAATACTGTATATTTACATTATTATATTATATTATATTATAAAACTATCTATCTATCCATCCATCCATCTATCAGCCAGCCGGCCAGCCGGCCAGCCCACCAGCCAGCCAGCATCCATCCATCCATCCATCCATCTATCAGCCAGCCGGCCAGCCCGCCAGCCCACCAGCCAGCCAGCATCCATCCACCCACCCATCCATCCATCTATCTATCTATCTATCTATCTATCCATCCATCCATCCATCCATCCATCTATCAGCCAGCCGGCCAGCCGGCCAGCCCACCAGCCAGCCAGCATCCATCCACCCACCCATCCATCCATCTATCAGCCAGCCGGCCAGCCCGCCAGCCCACCAGCCAGCCAGCATCCATCCATCCATCCATCCATCCATCTATCTATCGATGTCGTCTCTTCGGTGCAGCTCTCCTTCTGACAGATTGCTGATGTGTTCACTCCAATTCTTTTTCAAATCAATCTGCACCACGCCTTACATCGTTATCCATATTGGAAGGATGAAAATTCCCAGATATCATATCAATCCTCGTTGTGCTGACCATGCGACGGGGCGTGTTTGTGTAAATTTAGAAATCGGCAAAATGAATACGTACTCGATCCTGATCTGAATGTGAACAAATCGAGTGAGCGGCGAATCCCACATTAAAAGTTAAATGTGAACAAAAGTGTATTTTCTGCACATTAACTACTATGGGCCGTTTTTTTTTTTTTACTTTTAGACTATAAGTTGCACTTTAATTCATTCTTTGGCAGGGTTTGTGACTTACTCAGGTGTGACTTATATATTAAAACATATAGTTTCACATTTTTTATTTTCCCATTGACAGCTGTTAGGCTATTTCTATTTTCCCATTGACAGCTGTTAGGCTAGTGTACCAGTGTCTGCTACTCCTGTAGCGCTGAAAATTTACGTGTTCGTTATTTACACACTGACAGTTGCTAGAGGGCACTGGTGCGACTTATACCCCTGAAAATACACACAGGTGTGTTTTTTTTCTGGAATGGAACCATGACTGTCGATTTGGATTACGTGGTGTCCTTAAAATGTGTTTCTGTCTTGCTGTTACTTCCTGTTATTTTCTGCTCTGTAAGCTACTTTGTGTTTTACACTTCCAAACTTACCATTGACGTTCATTAATTTACTAATCCATTCACACATCCTATTCCACTTAATCATTTTCACGGTTCCAGGGGCAGCTGGAGTCAATCCCTTAGCCGTCGTCAGGCAAAGGACAATTTTTCAGTCCACTGCAGGTCCACCAAATCACTGTTACTTATGCAGTGCACTAGAAACGCACCAAATGCAATCGTTTGGTCTATTTACATTTTCTTACTGACTGATTACGATTTTGGCCGATTCCGACCTCCTTCAAATGCAAAAAAATAAAGCGCTCTTCAGTGCAAAACTTTTATCCTCATAACAACTCATTATCAAACCTTTCCGACGAACTGCACTCAGTCACAGGTTTCTCTTCAGTTCAACAACTTTCACAGTAAAGTCCTGAAATGAGGTACTAAATGAAAAATTGGTTCCTGTGCACCCAACTGTGTGACAAATAAAAAGCTTGAGCAATAAGTCTGCATGATGAAACAAAAATATGTGCACTTTGTCTATAAAACTCACCGGAAAAAAAGTGCAGTGGGTAACAAGATATATTATGAAGGGTTTTGAACTGACAAAATATGCAGGGGCAAAGTGATATTTCTTTAACATTCATATTTTTTCAAAAAAATACTTTGTTCCTGTACACCTTTCTAAAGATGTTCTTGATATATTTAAAGTTACGGTGTAATACAAAAACAAAAGTAAACAGAAGCAAATATACATTTTAGGTATTATACGTTTTAACTAATATACAAACAATAATTTATAATTGAAAATATCATGACTAATAAAACCAGTTTTTCATACCAGAATATATTTGCTCACATTTTAGTGACTCTCAGACTAACAGAAAATGCTTCAAAATGTAAAAAAAAAATCAACTGTTTGAATGTGTTTTCTTACTTGTATTACCAGATTAGAACAGAACAAAACAAATCAAATCTTCAAAACTTCAAAACAGCAAACTTCTGAGTCTACACATCATGACAATGTTATGCCGAGGTTACAGCTGTCATACGTGGTGCATTCAGGTACCACCTGAGACATGAAAATCCGACAATTATGATTTTTGGATTACATTTTTTTCAGGTCAGGACAGATCATAATAATAATAATAATAAAAAAAAATCCTCCTTTTTTGCATTTCGTTTTCCCTCCAATTTTCCCAGTTTCCCCGGCATCCCTGACGAAAACCACTCTTCTATAGAATGTCTTATATTTAGGGGTTTAATATGGAGGATATTTATGTGGTTTTGTTGACTTGCCTTTTCTGTTTCTGTATTAGTTAGTTTATAAGTCCCTAAATCAGTACTTCTCTAGTGGAGCAGGCCCCTTGGGGCGGGGGCGGGGGGTGTTAGGTGCCAGGAGGGGCGTAAGGGGCTTCAAATGGAATACAGCACGCTGGACAGAAGTGTACCACTGCGGTAATCCTTGAATGATAAGTGGGTCAGGGGGGAACAGAAGGGTGTGAAAACATTTCTGTTCCCAATGGGGGGTGTGACAGAAAATAATTTGTGTGTTTCAGTTTCAGTTGGTTAAGCGTCATGTTGTTACGGCCAGTGCACAATTCAGTCGTGGATGATGGCTCCTCCATAATTAACCTACTTATACAAATAACTTAGACAAATAACAAACTTGAAGTACTCACTGTAGAGTTACTCCCCTACTCAAAACCATGCACAAAATCTTAACCAAAACCCGGCAATAAACATTTTTTTAAGTTGCCCTCGGCCACACAAAATGACTTGGTGGGCCACATTTGGTCCACAGGCCTTGAGTTTGACACACTTTTTAGACTGTCCAGAGAATTTTATATATAGAAATATAGAAAGACAATCAGTTCCCATCGTATTTAAAGGTTTTCCTTCCCACAGTTTGTGGTTTGGCTCATACAGGACGCAGTTTTATTACCGTAAAATACAGTACAAGCTGTTGTTGCGTTCGGTTGCCTTCAGTCACAAGTGAGGGTCAATGACACATTTGAAAACTAAGATCAAAGTAAATCTTGGTCTGTCTGCGCTCCATCTGTGCTCCGGGCTAACCTTCATGTTCCTGACAGCAGCCTCTTGTCCTGGTTTTTATCTCTCTGAATTCGGCTCAATATGTTTCCTTCCAGTGAGTGATTTCTCATCGCCAAACTTTGCCCTTGAGCTTTTGACCAAAAACACAATTTTGTCTGTCTTCTATTCTCCCTCCAAGCTTACGTCCTTCAACCGCTACATTTTTGACGTTGTTACACAGTCACTCAGTTATTGAGTTCACATTGGTTTGTATAAATAAATGGTAATGTTTATAGTAATACAATGCCAATACACAAGGTTGTAGCTGTTAACAATGATTTAACATTGATTAACATTTAACTGTATTTACATATTGTACATATAGTGGCAGAAGAGTATATTTAAAAAAAAAGCAGAAACAGAAGCAGTAATTAGCAATGACTGCTTTTGTTAATGATAGCGTACGAGCTCATAATGGGCCATGATGTCACAGAGAAACAAGACAAATACCACAGAGTTATCTCGACAGAGAGAGTGAGATCCACTGCAGGGCGTGCAACGATAACCCCCAGTGGCCACAGGCAGCACTACATGCTTGGTCACAACTCCCCTTCAAGTGAAAGACATCTTTATTTACCCAAAGTGAAACACTTTTGATGGAGCTGAGCTGGTCAGAATACCAATCAGGGCAACAGCCAGCCAGGCAGCGGAGGCTTGTGACTGTGGCAAACACTCAGTTCTTTTCTGTCGATCCCCCCTTTGGGGAGAGAAATGATTTTACACACGCCCTCCGCAAATTGAAACACTATTGAGAACCTGATAACATGTACATTTTTATCTGTACAAACCACTGTATGAGTTGCTGCCACCTAGTGACTGGAGGCTTGTTATCATTCAAGCATTACAGCAGTGGTACACTTATGTCCAGCGTGCTATATTATTGGAACTATACTATTGGAAGCCGCTCATGCCCGCCCCGGCACCTCACCGTGCCCCCCAAGGGGGCCCGCCCCACTATTTGATGCACACCATGCACTTAAACTGCCCAGTGTTCACATTAGTGATGGGTTAAAAGCAGAGGTCACATTTCGTTGTGTGCATGTTTAACTTTGTTACTCATATATACAGTGTGTGTGTGTTTGAACATTATTCTCATCCAAAGAATATGAATGACATCCACAAGGAAAATACATAGATAATAAATAGTAGTAGTAATGTGATTAATCATAACATCAATTTAGCAATTTAATAACATTAATCCCTTACAGTTCATATGTTTTCCTTTTGCTGTAAATATTAATTTTTCTATATTTATATCCTTTCTTCACATTTCATTTTTTCTGTTTTTTTCTGCTGAGGAAACAGAAAGTATGAGTCACAAAGAAAGAACAATCGAAGTAAGATAAGAAGTAAGACACTGCATTGAGTCCCTTAGCAACAATGCCCCAAGTTTGGACAAAAAGGATAAAAGTTTCAACATGTTTGTTTCATCTTTCAGATCCTGAATACCAAATCATGCAGTACTTTCTATGGCTGCAAAATGTTGGAGTTAAGTGCCAAACCATAAAATATAATTAAAAAGGTAAAGGGGATCATACGTAATAATACAAGTTATTTACACAGAAATGTATTTTATGACTTCACAAAAATATTCAACACTGACAAACTTAACCACGTGTCAAACTCAAGGTCAGTGAGCTAAATGTGGCCCACCGGGTCATTTAGTGTGGCCCACGGGACCTTAAAAAGCATTTTTTGACTACACAAAGTAAATGTACAATATTTCTAACATTTGACTCCTGGGCCACAACTGTCCTTAAATTGAACAGGGGGGGCAGGTCAGGAGCAGATAGATGGAGGGTTCATGTGAACTAAGATAAATGACTTGTTAAAGTCATGCATAACGACTAAAATGCGAAAATTGTGGGTATTGCAGGGAAAAGGCAGAGACTAAAATGCGAAAATGCTTTTAATTGGGGAATTGTGGGTATTGCAGGGAAAAGGCAGCAGTCTAATGATAATATGAATCAATTATATCATTTGGAAATGTTTGGCGGGCCAAATTAAAAAACTGAAAGGGCCACTTCCAGCCCCCATGCTTGATCTATACAGTCTTACAGTCTTCAAGGGGAACTTTATTTTAGATGCGGCCCCACAGTGAAAACGACTTTGACACCCCTGAACTCAACCATGACAGCCCAGCTCAAACAGTAAACAAACGCAGTACATACTGGTTGTAAAGTACCAGTTAGATTTATTATGGCGTATAGTCTAAGCCTCGTTGCTTTCGCTGCTTCCATCTGGCCTGACAGCTAATGTGATTCAACTTGATTGTCCCATTTCTCCAGCGCCATACTTTGACCACCTTCAGCCTCACCAACTCCCTGTAGCATTATAATCAAGCATTCAGGTGTTGTCAATTACCTCCTCTGTCAGAGTTCAGAGGACAGGACCAAAAAGGGACAACGTGATTGAGCTGTGGTTTACCGGATTGGCAACTGCCTAGAAAAAAAATTGGCAAAAAAACGATATGTCCCTGACATTATGTACGCAGGATGATTTTGGTTCAAACCCAATGACCCATTTCATCCCTGTATGATTTCAGAGCTAGAGTTTAGAGCAAGAGTGAATGTCAGTAGCAGTCAGGGGCTTAATGTTTCCTTTATCTTCCAGTATTATGTCCAAAGCTGTAAGATGTCTTTGGGATTGTTCTTCCTGTGTCAATGGGAATCATTTTACTTGACACACATTGTTACATTACAGCGGTGCTTCTCAAATAGTAGGACGCGCATCCCAGGTGGGGCGTGGTGAGAAGCCGAGAGGGCGTGAGGGTTTGTACAGATAAAAAAAATTGGGAGTGCTTTCATACTGAAAACAAAATGTCCTTTTCATCCAAACAACAATATGAATATAAAATGAAATGAATGATTTCCTAGAGTCAAATAGTCACCCAAATTGAAAATAATAATAATAATAAAAAAACAGAGTTCTAAGACGTCAGAAAGCAGTCAGGACCCAAATGCAGCACATGCAAGACAGTTCTCAGTTCCAGGGAGTTCATTCACTATTGTCCAATTCAAAACACCCACTGGAAAACAAGGAATAAATCAGGAACTTGAACCAGGAATGCAGAAACAAGGTACAAAAGGTACAATATCACACAGTCATAAATAACATGGACACTGAATGTGTTCTTGTGTGGGTTTATGCATTTATGGTATGTGCATGTGTTTCAAGTGCTAATTGAGCGATATACAATTCTGTGTAGACTACTGGTTAGTAGTCCTTATACATATATGTCCTTTAGCTTTAATAAAATAGACTGGGGCCACTGGCTGGGATAAATTAATGAGATAACATCACCAAACCAGATGGTTTGTTAAAGGAACACACGAGAAAGTATCACTGGGGAAGCAAAGACACTTTCACAAAGCATTTGGCAAGCGATTGAACGAAGACGAACCATCTGTCGTCCACTGTTGAAGGAAAGGAACATATTTGCTACTCAATCAATATTCGCTTTGCTTACGTCTTTAAAGCACAGGCCGTTGTTGGTGACGAAAAAATACACCAACTTTTTTACATGGAAGGGTTCTAGCCGGATCACAGTGCCTTGTCTACAGGACAGCTGCACCACAACAAAACAACAACAAAAGTAACATTGTCACTGGAACATCGTTGGTGTGCTTTTAATCCAGTGGTTCACAATTTAATTTCTGTCACGCCCCCCCTTTGCGGCCGAAACGTTTTCGATCCCTGATCCACACACCTGCAAATTGAAATACTATTGAGAACCTGATAACATGTATATTTTTATCTGTACAAACCACTGTATGAGTTGCTGCCACCTAGTGACTGGAGGCTTGTTATCATTCAAGCATTACCACAGTGGTACGTTTATGTCCAGTGTTCCATATTCCATTGGAAGCTTCCCCATGGCACCTCACTATGCCACTGTTCTACAAATAAAACAAGAAATAAGAGGTTCAAAAATTGTACTGTTGTTGTGCTTTATGAATCACCTTGGCACCTCACTACGCCACTGTTCAACAAATAAAACTAGTCAACAAGAGGTTCAACATTTGTACTGTTGTTGTGCTTTATGAATCAGTTACACCTGCAATGATATTCAAATGGGTGCAATGACGATGGTAAGAAGAGTGTCTACTATTGTACTGTATGTCCCAGAAATAATTATTATTACATTGATCGGGAAGTCTGTATCAAACAAGTAGCTCATCGTATTACTAAGTGCCCTTGAAGTAGCTCTCAGTTTCATGAGTTTGGTGACCCCTGGTCAGACCGATTCGTACTGCAGAGAGGGACTCCATGCTCTCCATATGCAGGTCCCAGAGTGGAAAAGTTTAAGAACTTAACCTCTGCTTTTCCATGTGAACGGAGCAAGGTGAGCCGATGCAGTCAGTAACCTTTCAACCCAGTCAACCCCGTGTCTCTGTAACCTTTTACCCCAGTCACCCCCGGCCAACATCACACAATGGCAGACGCCAAGGTACTTCTGACCGTGCTAGAGAGGCTAATTAAAGCTAATTATAACACTTTGGGGGAATAACATAAGCCATTATTCTCAGTGCTATAAACTCCGTCAGGTGTTAATAAGTTAGAGTGAGGGTGACACAGTGCCATATACAGGCCTAGCGCATGGACTACAGGGACCAGAGTCATATTCAGTAGTTCTGATTAAACCCAAAATTTATTGCGCTGTGTGAGCAGTACAAAGATCGCTCCGCATCCAGAGGCTCTATAGCCGTTTCAGAGCCATGTAAACATGGCATTAAAGAACCACGGATGGATGTCCCACTGAAGCTTCTGCAGCCAATTGTCACTGAATAGGTGTATGTCTTTTACCACAGCTTTTAGCTTGCAGCTTCCAGCACATCTTCCTCTCAAAGGCAACCCTCCATTTGACCTTCTGGTGGCACAATCAGTTTTGCCATGATAAGTGTGCTTGTGATGCAGTTCCACAACCAGAAAGTGCAGTACAATGTCTGGTTGCAGTGAAGTTATAGTTACATCCGCATCAGTTAATGAAAGTCCCACTAGCCTCCTGGTGCCAACAGATACAGTATCTCCCTTATTATAGTGCTTAATGCTTCTCTCACTTTCCTGAAAAACTGAAAGGGCTAGGGTCGTGTTGTCTGCCAGGCTGCGTTCACTTTGAGCCTACGTGCTATAATGACCTCTGCTACCTTCCACAGGACTTGCTTGTAGCACCCTGGGGCACCATAATGACTCTGGGTCATTGCTCTCGTGCAGCCTGAAAGACACTCTGTAAGGCACTCTGTAAGATCACCAGTCTTCTATGTCTTCTATGTCTCACTACAGTGGTCCCCCTAAACACGAGCTTCCCGAAATACAAGTATTCCATGCTGCGAGTCTGCTACTATTGTAAAATTTTGCTCCTGATACGAGGAAATATTTAGTTGCGAGTGCTCAACCGAGGACTGACATCCATTCAGTTGTACGGCATGGGGGAGCTGCAACCTCTGAAGTCAAAGCATCAGACCTTGAATTTATAGTACATAGCTGTCAATCTCATTCAGATCAGTAGGGGGTTAAGCCATTGTAAAGAGATCCATGTGTTTGTCTAATAGGTTGGCAGTTTATTTCCATTCCCAGGTTTTTCACTGGTAAGTTCGCCAAGTATTAGATAGAATTAAATGAATGAAATGTTGTCCCTTATTGCTCCTCTCAAGAGCCTGTGGTGACTGCTGTCGTCTGGAGCAGTGTGGTGACCTCATTTATGTAGCTCTGTAGAGCAGTTAAGCCCTGTGCTGACAGAAATCCCACTCCTCTGGCCGTCTGTCTTCCACCGATATGGATGACCTCAAAAATTTCTGTTAATGGTATGGGAGAGAGATGAACACACCATAGCTATTTCTAGTCTGGTGCCACGCAGTTGAATATTCCTGCTTCTCCTCATACTTGTGTAAACACAAACCATTACAAACATACAACTAATGGGCCAAAATCTGACCAAAACTTTTGTTTTACTCAAGTGCATTTTTCTGGTTGACTGAATTAATGCACAATGCAACCACTGTTTTTGAACTTAATTGCTCCTGAAGGCCATTCATGAACAATAACCGAGGGAATATTTGGTTAAAAATGTTGTTCGTGAAATGAATTGTTCGAAAAGAGGGGCGTTCGATATATTTTTATATAATTTTTTCATCTGCACAAACCACTGCATGAATTGCTGCCACCTATAATTTTTTCATCTGCACAGACCACTGCATGAATTGCTGTCACCTAGTGACCTGAAGCCTGTTATCATTGAAGCATTACAGCAGCTGAGGCCTGTTATCATTGAAGCATTACAGCAGTGGTACACTTATGCCCAGTGTGCCATATTCCATTGGAATCCCCCCATGCCCCTCCCCTAGCACCTCACCACGAACCCAGAGGGGGGCCCACCAAGTACTGATCTAAATTATTGTTTCCTGACCATACAGACATGGACTGACCAGTAAGACAATGGAAACAGTTAAGTCCAGTCACAATTTCAATTGTACAATTGAATTCTCCGCTGTATGCAAAATCAGGAGGTATTAATGGGTATACTAATGTAGTGGGTTGTACCATACTGTAAAGACGACTGCTGCTGTAATGCATTGTTGCCTGATTACACTAATTGTGTTTTTACACCAAAGATAAATGGTGTGTATTGTAAAGCTGTTCTCTACTTCTATGGTTTGGTTCAGTGTCACTATGGAAACAAAGAGTGCCATTCCCACTGGTGGAGAACATGTCAAACAGCAGACAGGGGGAACACCTGCCTCCGAGTGTGTTTCTGTGCAACCGCCTGACAAATATGGATAATGAGCTAAGCCAGTCACTGAGAAAATAACTTGTAGATGAATTTTCCTCTGCTGCACAATCCATCACCAATCAGAAGTAAAAAAAAAAACAAAACAATATTTAACATCAACAAATTATATGTCTTGGGAATGTACTTATGGGTTGGTAAACAACCATAACACTGTAGTAGCACTTTAGATGTCTCACGGATGTTGCTGAAAAAAGTCGCTCCGGAGTATAAGTCGCACCAGCCAAAAAAGCATAATGAAGAAGATAAGACATATATAGGTCGCTCCGGAGTACAAGTCACAGCAGCCACCTAGAGTGCCCTCTAGTGGCTGTCAGTGTGAAAATAACAAACATGTGAAATTATATATTTTAATATATAAGTTGCACCTGAGTATAAGTCGCACCCCCTGCCAAAGGATGATAAAAAGTGTGACTCCTTGGCCGGAAAATACAGTAATCAAACACTTGAGAGCCATAATAAAGGGAAAATACCAAAAAAAGAAAGCATATGTAGCATAATCTAACGTATGCCATACAACTGCAGAATGTAAACAAAGTCGTCTTGTACAGTGTCCAGTGACGATGTATTAGTCCTCTCCCTCAGTAGTTCTTGTACAAACTTGTTGGCTAGTTTTAACTTTCTTAATAAATTTATGGGAGATGGCGACGTAACCCCAAAAACACTGTAGGTCGAGGACATCTATTGTTGTATATATATGCTGTATACAAATAGACTATACAAGAGCATTGTGCAAGATAATCATTTCCTACATCCATTCTAATGGCTTTTACAAACACCTCAATGTGTGAATATTTCCACTGAAAGTATTTCAGTCACAAACAGAAAACAAATATATTCATCACAGATTGTACTAATTAGTCTCTGTCCCTTGCATGCAATACAGAAAATAAGACATTTAAGTATTAGGGTCTAAGCATCAATACTGTAAAATGCTCAACATATGGGATTGATGTTGCCGGTTGTGGATAATATAGGATGATGGAAGTAGTGATACTAAAACAATCTTTAATGACTTAAACCCACACCAGAAATAGACCAAAGCCAGACTTTTTTTCCAGCTGCAGTAAGATGATAGGTTATCACCAGTGTCATGTTGCTGTGCATTTTTTTTCCAGCTGCAGTACGACGGTTATCACCAGTGTCATGTTGCTGTGCCATTGGTGCAATGGAGAACAAGTGGTGAACAGTTACATTTCTCAATTGATCACAACAAGAAATGACAAGAACACTCTAAGTGTGAATGTGTGGGAGAGGAGGTGATGACAGTATGAATCATCAATAACACAAGTGATATGATCAAAGGAGTAGCCTTAACTATTGGACCAGAGGTTATTCACAGCATATTAAAAAGCATTTGAGAGACTTTTCTGGCATGTGTCGTCCATTGGAATCATAAAGGTACAGTTGGAGGTGGAAAAAGTAGAAAAAAAAATAATATAGTGGGAAATCTGCGCACGTACACCCATGCATTTTTCTTTTAGTTACTGCAGAATTTAAATAAAAAAAGTAAAATACTTGAGTGAAAATGTACTTTGGTAAAAAATAATATTAGTAGGGATGTCCGATATTTACATTTTGCTGATATCTCGATATTGTCCAGACACTTATTTTCCGATTCCGAGACCAACCAATACCAATATAGCGGGGTAGTAGTGGCTTGGTTGTTATTTACTATTGAAATAGATTAATAAAATGAGCTGCTATGCTGCCATCTAGTGGCTTTCACTTTTTTCTCCAAAACAATATTAAAGGCACACATCATTTGGTGAAACCCAGGCATCGGGTTTTCATTATCAGAGGAAAAACTCATATTCTAATATCGGGGCAGACATCCCTAAAATTTACTCATTCCAGAACTACTTAAAAAATTATAAAATTACTCACAAAAACTAATCATTTACAGTAACGTGAGTAAATGTAATTTGTTACTTTCCACCTGTGGGTACAATACTAGGTTTCCCTCCAAAACAACAACTGATGTAATCTGTATAACCAAAAAAAGAAAGAAAGAAATACGAACCCCACAAAAACCTTTAATTTCAGTGCAAATTTAAGATGTCGCACTTCACAAGTTAACTTATTAATTACAGTAGTGAAAGTCTTCGGTGGAAGTAATGGATATCGACTCTTGTTGCTAAT
>NC_024318.1:17923690-17926839 GCF_000523025.1 Cynoglossus semilaevis | reverse complement strand
TTGACATAGTGTAGCAGTACGAGCACAGGTGTGTGTAATCACAGTAATAATGGCCCAGATCCATCTCACTTTGCCTGTATCAATACAGGACACAAGGTGAAGACTTAAATGCAAAGACTCAAGGCGACCGGGCTTGAATTAAATTGTCTTTTAATCAGGACGTTGATAAACAGTTCAGACAGCAGCAGGGGAATAAACTGGTTTTCCAGCACAGGTCAATACACAGGGGAGAAGTCCAAAAGAGAGAGGCAACGGTAACAAATTTTAGAGCTACTTCACAGAAACCACGAGGAAAGAATGCCGGATCACTTGCTGTGGGGGACGAAGATGAACTGGCACAGAAAATTGGAAGGTCATGGGTTGTGTACACAGTGGGCAGGGAAATAGGACACAGACACATGAGGGGAGGAGCAGGTAATCAAAGAAGTAGGAAACACAGGAGGGCAGGTGTAGGTAAACACAAGGGCAGAATACGGACAAAGGGGAGAAAGTGGAGGACACAGCAGGCTTGAAAGGTATACTAAAGCAAGGATTTTTAACCCCAGGTTTTGAACGTGTGTGCAGCATCATCAACTGAAGACAAAAAATATATATCTATAGCTTTATTTGCACTTTATTTCAAAAAAATCTATAGCTTTATTTGCACTTTATTTCAATTTAAAAACATATTTATACTACCTTAATTATATTTATTTAAAATGATATATATATATATATATATCATTTTAATAAAACAAATATTTGTATTTATTTTTTATTAAGTGTTTAATAATGTTCAAAATATACACAATACAATGGGCCCTAACACAGAACTCTGAGGTACCCCACAGTATCTTCCAAAGGCTTTAGACTTGATTTAACTCACACAAAACAACTTAAGGTTCTGTCCGAGAGACCAATGGCAAACCATTTTAGAACAGTGTAGGATTTTCCAACATGATTCTGCAGTCTTTTTCATAATTGGCTGTGGTCAACCGTGTCAAACACATCTGTCAAATCTAACAAGACCAGGCAAGTGCATCCCCGAGAGTCAGCTGACAGTATTTTGACACTTGAAACTTCACTTAGAGCTGTCTCTGTGGATTGGGGTTTGCGGAATCCTTACCCGTACTGCATGTGTCATACATGACATGTACTTCCAAATAAGGGCTTAACTCTTTTGCTACTATCCTTTGAAGAAGAAGGATAGACTATGTATTATTGGTACGCAAGATATACTTTTCGAGAATATGTTCAATACAATACAATGCATGGTCTAATGGTTGCATATGCATTTTGCAACATTATGGATGAAACAATGTCACTGGGAGTGACATTTGTTGCATATGACAGTAGTTCTTAGTGGCAGTTGGGAAGATGTTTGGTCTGATAATAAGCACTCGGTCCCGAAAAAGCTTAAGGAAGTCAGTTATCGTCCAGGATTATCTCTTGATTGAGGGTCTATCAGTCCTGGCAAAATTAGTTTCCTCAGATGAAATCTGTGGACCTCGAAGTTTGATGACTTCCACTTTATGACGTTCTACTTTTCACTGAATCATTTTGACAAGGACAAGTTTAAATCTAGTCAGCAAGATTTTGCTTTTTGTAGCGTAACAAGATCAAGAATTTCAAAGCATTGGTTATTAAATTAAATTAAATCTGAATTATTATTTGGGTGGGTGGGGGGTCGGGTGAGGCTGGCTTAAATGTCAAAAGAGACACAGATGGTGTCACTCAAAGGCACGTTGTTCACACAGGTTGTCTATTTTTAGGACATATGAAAAGACAATGTCCAAGGAGTGTGTCCAGAGACATACTGAGTGCAATTAAAAGAGCCAGTGAAGGAGGGGAGATCGGCAGCTGAATTGCAAGTGGTATGAAAATGAGATTCTCTAATGCTTAAAGCCTTCGGCAGTTCAAATAATAAATGATGAAAAGTCAGCAGTTACTAGATAATCAGAAGCCAATTTCAACTCTGACAAATTTCATACATCTGTTGAAATCTGTTTTCATTATTTTACAGCAGGTTAAGGCCGAGATGTTAAATAGACACGTGACCTGATATCTAGTGATCCCGCTCCTATCGCGATAGTTGCGTTCCAAGAACCACTGTTTAGAAAATGTTTTTATCACAAAAATAATGAAAATATTGGAAATAATAAAAGGAAAATGACCATATAATAGAGCGATGAAGCGAAACTTTTGCAGAATGGATTAAATAAAGCATAAAGCTTAATAAAGCAGCCTGACATTGTCCTCAAATCAATCCTCAAACTCAGATAGTCAGAGATGTTCGTGAATACGTGAATTCCACATTGCCTGCCTCGTTTTCCCCTCTTTTCTCCTTTCTTTTCCTAAATAATTAAGACTACTGCCACGTTGGAGGTCTTACCCACTGTGCTGATGCCATGCTGCTCAAGATAAGTAATTATCAGGTATAAGTTGAAACTCTCCCCGAGGATGTTTCTTAAGTTGAGCAGTTTTCTACCATGTCAGCACAAAGCTTCAGCAACTTAATAAGCATCTCTTTTTTTTTTTTTTTTTGCTTGTTATCTGCAGATTTTTCAAGTTATCTCACTGAAAAAAGTGCATTTAATCGGACTTTGTGACAGTAAAAAGCCAAAAAATATTATCAATAAAGTACAAAATGGAAGAAATACAGCTCTACAACGCTGGTTGTTGATTTAAAACCTTGACAGTATTGAGGCCTGTTTTTGTCAATATATATTCAATTTTTGTACGACTCAATATAAACCAATCTGTACCACAACATAGATGTGGTGTTGTTTTTGGTGACAAAATAAGGCATTCAAAAAAAGCAATATTTTACATATTTTGCCCATGGATGCATGTATATACGTCTATACATACACGCATATACATATATACACCGCTACAAATATGATACACCTGCGAAGAAGCCTCATTATGTTTAAACCAAACATAATGACAATAAAGACTATTCTATTCTATGCATATATATGTACATAGTGTATATACAGTATATAGACATATATGTAGATATATAAATATATTGCCAAATGTTAATGAACATTATGTTATATTTACATGTATTCTATATTAAACATGTATTGAATATTGTGGCTAATGTACTTTAATGTTTATTTTATGATACTACGGAACATCAAGAACCTCATTGGGTTTCTTCA
>NC_024318.1:17922961-17923565 GCF_000523025.1 Cynoglossus semilaevis | reverse complement strand
ATATATATATATATATACTGTATATATATTTATATTTGAGAACCATTAGTCTTTCGAATGGTGTTGACCAAATAAATACATTTTCCACTTTAAAAAACAAACAAACACAACATTAGACTTTTGTGCGATATTATTACTGATTTAACAAAAATAAATAAGTTGACCCACAGCGTTTTCTGATTACAACGGCATCTCCCATAAATTAATTAAGAATGTCTTGTTCCATTATTCCGATGTATGGCTAAAGCAGATTTTTCATGGGAACTACATGGTGAGTGGAAGTATACGTGGAAGACGGCTTTGTTTACATTCACTTGTGCACCCTAAATTGGACTATATTTGCTTTCTTTCATTTGTGTTGATTTTTGCAAACTTCTTACGTTCTATCATGGTTCTCAAGTGTAAGTCAGACTCTTCTGATGTTTTGTCTTAGATTCTGATGTTACTACTGTGCAGAGGTGGGACCAAGTCATTGCTTTGCAAGTCACAAGTCTTTGCACTCAAGTCCGAATCAAGTCTCAAGTCAAAATAGGCAAAGTCCGAGTCGAATCCACTGAAAAGTGTCAAGTCAAGTCCCAAGTCCTGCCGTTTCTGTTTCGAGTCC
>NC_024318.1:17919106-17922666 GCF_000523025.1 Cynoglossus semilaevis | reverse complement strand
AGTCTTGTCGAGTCAAAGGGCTCAAGTCCAAGTGAAGTCACGAGTCATTGATGTTTAAGTCCAAGTCGAGTTCCAAGTCTCTTTACATTTGGTCAAGTCGAGTCTAAAGTAATCAAATTGATGACTCGAGTCTGACTCCAGTCCAAGTCATGAGACTCGAGTCCACACCTCTGCTACTGTGTAAGCGTAGGTGAGTGACATAGGTACTTACTGTATGTAGAGTCTGCGAGTTCCAACTGATAATCAAGTTACATTGCACCTAAGGAATGGAATTCCAGTGTATGTCGAGGATGTATTACACATTCACGGAAAGAGCTTTGACCCAGTTATCTCATATCACTTCTTCAATATATTACAGACTAATCATCTCGCCCACAACATTTGACCTAACGCACATGTTAAACCACAGCAATTTTTGTCAATTGTTTAACAATCCTACTGTTCAGATAAAAGTGTCACGTTTCAAGACAGTGGGCAGGACCCAAGCGCAGCACTTGAGGGACGATAACATCAGGCAGACAATACAGTCTTAAGTTACAGCATCTGGGCCCAGGCAAGACCAGAGACAATAGAATCATTATCAAGAACCATAATAACAGGAACAAGCAACCAGCAGAAAGAAACCACAGGAAGAAAGAAACTATCCATCCAATTGAATCCGCTTATCCATTACCGGGTCGCAGGGGCAGCAGTCGCCACCCAAATCACACTGCACCATAGCAACCCCCCTAAACCTTCCTGCGGGTGGTGAGTCCACTGGAAGGTACCAACCACCCTAACCGGGATTCAAGCTTGCCAAGGAGGTGAAACCTGGGGTTTCACACCAATGACAGAGACATTGCCTCTGGACCAAAGTGCCACACAAAGAAACTAAGGAACACACAAAAACCCAACGAAGACCGAGTGAGGGAGAGAGGTACATATATACCTAGGGCACCAGGTGGCACGAGTCAGACTAACGAACAGGTGATCACAGGTCAAAGGTGAGTGTGACAACACTGGTTACCCAGGGGCAGAGAGGTAGACAGACATTACAAAACAAACTGATAACACAGCGGGAACCGTCCCTGAGAGGTGAATCACATGTCCAAGGTCTGCTGTAAATTTTGATCTCACATGTACATCATGACCCTAATGAGGTATGCCGCCCCCAAAGAGGAGACTGTGAAAAATTAACTACACGAACAAGCATACGTAAACAATAACGGCAGCTGTGCTTGGCCCTGGTGAGTACACAATGTTTGATTCACTTCTGTGAACACAGCATATTTTAGCTTGCTGCTAATTAGACACAGTTAGTACCCTCATTCATCTCCATCAGCCACTCCACACATTGCTGTGTGTGTGTGTTTATGAGCTGACATGCTGTATGAGAACAAAGAAGATGAATCTTAATGACCCCCAGTGACCTCTTCTTAATGATTCTTTTCTTGCAACAGCTCATTATATTAGCGCACGATAGTTTACCCGATGCTGTTGTAACTCCATGCACACACACACATGAACTGTATGTCTTCGCTGTTGAGGTGATTGACAGTGAGCACAGACAGTGGTGATTGATTAGAGAGCCGTATTACTGACTTTCACGTGAGAACGTGCATGTGATTACTGTGGCTTGAATTTAAAAAAAAAATGATAAACTCCAATGGTAAACCACTATTCGCATGGGGATTTTTATGTTTGTAAACATTTGCGATGTACAAACCTCGAAGCAAACACACCAATCTGTAAAACGTCCTACGTGTATTTGTATATATCCAATAAGTCCAATATTGGTCAAAATTTCGGGATCGAACGTTAAAAAATAAACAAAAAAAAAACTATAATCCGTCTGATCTGATAACTAAGCCCAAATGCTCAACTTAACTTTGTGTGACATGCTATAAACGGGGACCATGGAGGAGAAAAGATATCGGATTGATTTTGATATTCCACATTTCCGGTATGAAAAATATGTCATAACCATAACCCATAACCTTAATTAAACTTAATTTCCACCGCTGCCCCGCTATATCGGTATTTGTTAATATCGGAAATGAAGTGTTTGGACAATATCGGCCAAAAAGTTAATATAGGACTTCCCTAACTTTAATGTTAGTTTTCAAATTCCGAGTATTAAATTGCAGATAGCACTTTGCTCTAATGGTTCATACATTTACAGCTTCCAACTATAATATGCACTTCCTGCTATTAAAGTCTAGATAAAAGCCCCATATTTAACATCTCAGATTTATCAACTGTTGTAAAGATCACAGAAATATGAGTCGCTTTATCAAAATTTTTATCCCAATGTTCAATTATTAATTCAGCTTCCAAGTTGCACTATATATTAGATCAATGATGTTAACTTGATGTCATAACCAATTGACCCTCTGCAGCATTCATTTTAATTTTCAGGTCCAGCGAGTTCATGAGTAAAAATGTCAGCACTTGATAATCCTCAGCCATCGCAGGGAAACTGGAGGCAGAAGTGAAAGACTAATGATCTCCCCACTCTTTGGGAACTATTGCCAGGCTGCTCTGAGAGGAGTGTTAACATTAAGCAGCTTAGCTACAAGACGGAGTGAGCGACTGTCGTGTGTGCCTGTGTCTGCTGGAGCTACAGGCACTGCTTATTAAAGATTTATGTCCTGAAAAGTCACAGTTCTCTGCAGACTGTCACCTATTTATGGAACATAAATGCAGACGGGGACAAAAAAAACAAAAAAAAAGGGCTTACAGCGTGTTTCCTTTAGGACAACTTGGCGTAATTAAAACCGCCAAAAAATATGAATAAGGTTTAATTTTCTTAAAGGGGACATGTGCAAAGGGGATTTTGTCAGGGATTTGGTTCACGCATCAGTTTCTCTGCACTGTGTGCCGACTTCTTAAGTGACAGTTTCGACAACTCAGTAGATGTTTCATAATATGAGAAGATGTGTATCTCAAAACCAACCATTCTATTTTCACCCACTTAGTGATGTCACAAATCTGGTTATTATAATAACCATGCCCCAACCTATGGCAGCTTTACCCAAACTACCACATCTGCCTGTATGCGACTTTGGACCTTTGTCGTGTACTAACCAAAAGGTAACTGCTCATTTAGCACAGCGCTAATAAACACGGGCTATATCATGTAAAAACTTGAGTCAGTACAGGAGACAGCCGGGGAGGCTACAAAACTATGGTGTGTCGAAAAAAGTCATAACAGCTCATTAAGGCAGAGGTGTCCAAAATTTCTGGGGCCTGAGTTAATGAGATTAAAATGTGTGTGTGTGGAGTGGAGAAGCGGGGGGGCAGCGGGGGGGTACTTATCCTGACATTAACATGAAATGCAAATGAAATATTTTTCTTTGAAAATTTTCATCCTCACGCAGTTCTTGTTAAAATTCATAACCCCAAAAAAGTGGGTTGGGAAAGGTCACGTAAGGGTCATACAGTACCATGAGAGTGCATCCACAGGTCTGCTGCCATTTACTGATGACATAAAATATGTGTGTATTTGTACATGTATATTTTATCCTGCGCTAGTGGGTCACGTATTAGAGATTTTATGATTTTATGCTCTGGAAATTTGA
>NC_024318.1:17903261-17919017 GCF_000523025.1 Cynoglossus semilaevis | reverse complement strand
GTGAGGGGCTTCCAATGAAATATGGCACACTGGACATAAGTGTACCACTGCTGTAATGCCTGAGTTATAACAAGCCTCCAGTCACTAGGTGGCAGCAACCCATACAGTGGTATGTACAGATAAAAATATACATGTTACCAGGTTCTCAATAGTATTTCAATTCGCAGGGGTGTGGGTTGTCCCCAAGGTGGGGGCATGACAGAAAATAATTTGACAACTGACTGTAACAAATTAGCAACTGCAAAACATCCAGGTTCCCTCTTACGTCCTAAGTGTTATCTAGGACGTCTTCTTGTTCAGTTTGTCAGTTTCCAAAACCTGACATAAAGGAGGAGGTGGGCGGAGCACACAGGGGCTCATTACCATTTAAAGGTAAAGGAACAGTGTGTAGAAAAAATAAATAAAATGAGCTCAGTCCTTTGTTTTCCTCGAGCAGAGTGTGTTGCTTTCAACTCTTCTGGACATTGGGGAATATTCTTTTAAATCAAAGTTGCTCAATATATACTGTAGGTTTTCATATCACACATTGTTTACACACCACATTCTGACCTGACTTGATAAAGTCAGTGCACATTCTAAACACGGTAAAATAAGCCTCAGAGAACAAACGTGCATACATTTTAGTCGCCCAAAAAATGTGATGCGTGTCTGGACATACAAGTACTGCGTCTTCTATGACAGGGATCAAACTGTTTATTCTGAGGGTGACTTGTGCACTTGCCAGTTGGATGTACGCTGTATATTTATTGGGGAAATTCTCCATGCCAACAGATCATTCAGTGGCTTTTTACAACTGGGTACAGAGATTTCTGGTTCAGCCACAGTGCAGTTTCCGTACTTTACTGTTGTAATGTTCTCTACCAATCTAATTCTTGTCAACCACCTCATTCGAGACATTATTGTGCCTTATTTTTTCCCCCACCAAAAAAGTTATTTAAAGCCTGTAAAAGCTTTAAAGCAATTCAAGGAGAAGTCCAAAAGTTCTGTTCATAAAAATAACAACCCTATTTCTCCCACATATCCGAAGAATTCTCAAGTCTTAACACTTCTGCAAGCAGTGCATTCCCTGGATACACTTTTATTCATCCATTGGCTGGGTTTGAGACTTACACTGAGGTACAACATATATAATTTTAAAATGTTTATTTTCACACTGACAGCCACTAGAGGACACCCTAGGCTTGTGTACCAGTATCTGCTACTCTTGTTCAACTGAAAATTTACATGTTCTCTATTTTCACACTGACAGCCACTAGAGGGCACAAAAGATCAGTTCACAGCGAAAGATTAGTTCACGGCGAAAGATTAGTTCACAGAGAATGATTCGTTCACAGCGAAAGATTAGTTCATAGAGAGTGATTCGTTTGCAATGAAAGATTAGTTCACAGTGAGTGATTTGTGAGTTCAATATGAACAAATATTTAATATGACTCCGGAGTCACGAGTCATATGAAAGATTCGTTCAGTTTGAACGAATCACTCGCGAACGACACATCACTATATACAGTACATACACATGCATATACAGCAAACACAAGCTTCCCAGAATACAAGTCTGCAACTACTGCAAGATTTGGCTCATGACACCGGGACATCTAGTTAACAGTGCTCAACCGAGCTCCATTTTGTGGCGCTCTCTCACTCGGTCATTTTACCCATTATTCTTTCCCTTTCTCTCTATCAACAAATGGTTGGTTTTTACCATAGCTAAAGAAAAAAAAAAAAAAAAAATATTAAAGTGTATTACAATCAAATCAAATCAATCAAATTTTATTTATATAGCCCACATTTACAAAATACAGTTTGTCACATGGGGCTTCAAACTTTAACTTTAACTTCTAACTTTACCAGTTAGACACATTGATAAACTATCCAAAGCTGTACCATGGGCCTGTATGGGCCTTGAAAAAGCTACTTTAAAACAAACTTTGTAAATTTTGCTCAGGTACCATTCGTCAGTCCATTTCATTATTATACTGCATAATTTTTCCCAATGGCAACTAGCTACTAATTGTGAGAATTATTAACTTACATTTTTTGTAATTTGTTATTGACATTTTATTTGATGGTTTGTTGCCATGGCATCAACTTACATGAACATCATGTTGAAGTCAATGCATAATCTGAACATTGAGATTTTAAGCGCTCAGCTGCAGAGACATTTTAAAATGCAGAGGCAAATATATGGCATCCTTAACAGCAACTAATTTTTTTTTTTTAATGTAGTGTCCCTCTTTTTGTAATACAACATAGGTCACTGTTTAGTTCCCAAAAAAATAAAAAAAAACTTACCAATTCTCTACTTATTTGAATAGGCTCCTTGAACACGGTCCAAACCACAGCTTCGTTGCACATGGGGGTAGTTAGGGAGCCAAGGTACCGATAATACTTGGTGCGATCCACCCCTTCCAGGAGCTCATCCAATGAAATACCTGGTGCAATCCCAGCCATGTCTCCTAAGAACAGACAAACTCTGAATGGTATGCAGTTTTTTTACACCCCCCTCCCCTCCCCCCCCAAAAAAAAAAAATCTGCACTTCAATCCTACCTTTAGTTGGAATTTTGGACAGATACGAAGTCAACTTTGTCCAACTTGCAGGTTCACTAGCAGGTCCTGAAGCTCTCACGTCAATGAAGAACCCAAGAACAGCCAGACCTGTGGAGTCTGCGACTGCCAGGGATATGTTCCCATTGTATGACGACTTCATGCTGACAATGTGCAACTAAAAATATGGGGAATTTATTCAATTTCAGTATTCAGGATTGGCAAGGCAATAGCATGGAGTGAAGGACAAGCCCTGCCTTTTGTCTGACTAGGCTGACTTCACATTCAATGCAATGCGACACAAGCAGCTTTGGTATATACGCATCTCTTTATTTACTCTTCATCTCTATGGAATAGCACCAAGAAAACTAGGAATAAATCAATATTTTGAACAAAGTAAACTGTGTCTGATGACAGCTATCAAATACATTTCTCCAAATAAAAGTTAAGGAATCCCTATTTCCATTACACTACTTTTCTGTTCCGGAAGACATACTGCAAGTAATCAATCAGCACAATAGACAGCATTTATTTTTAAACCAGCATTTACAATGAATTATAACTCTAGTCACATATATATATATATATACACACATACATATAGAGATAGATATAGAGAGAGATCATAGTTACTTTGAATCTTACAATGAACTTAGATTTAACCATTTTATGATAATCTCTTAATTACTTTTTCCCCATTAAACAGCAGTCACTGGGTTACAAATGCAACCAACATTGACATATTGCAGATGGGTTTGTAGTTAAAGGAGGAAAAATGAGAATTCAAATTAAACCCAAAGTTTAGTCCTCAAACTTAAAAGAAAATGGGGAAGGAAAGAAAGAAAGAAAAAAAAAAAAAAAAAAAAGTTCCATGGGGTAGCGCTTTCTATCCACTGTGTGCTCTGAGCCAGGAACAGCAAAACCATTTCCCCAGTGCAAGTGAAACTGCAGGCTGTCGTACTCCTCGGACAGGCCGCCTCCTGAAATCTTCACACCACGGTAAAAGCCAACCTTCACTGAAATTGATTCAAAAGCATGCAAATTTAAATGAGTAGGAAATGTTAGGGTGGGATCAGGGTCATTGAAAATACCTTAAATGAAATGTGAGTTATTTATACAAAGACACACCTGTCCTGCCAGTATTTGTGATGCTTTTCAAAGAAAATTTGTTGTCAAAGTTAACAAAACTAAAGGCAGTCAGGCTGCAATCAGCCTCGGCCGCTGAGCTGTCAATGTTGATAGGTGACTGCCTCTTCCCAGCGCAGTATTTAGTGGCAGTGTATGGCCAAGTGGCATCACCTGTGATCACAAACACTTCTTTTAGGGATCAGTTTCAATCAAAGAGCTGCTAAAAAGTGGAAAGAGCAGATTACTTACTACATTTTGGCAGGTGATAACACCAGTCTGCAAGATGACAAAAATCCAAATTAAAAAAAAAAAAAAAAAAGTATCAGGATATAATATATACCATAAATAGAAACTTAATTCATTACAATGCATTTTGCACACTACAGTGATACCTCGGGTCACATACATCCCTATTCACAAACAAATCGGACTACGAACACCTTTTTCAAACAAATGTAGCTTTTTTTTTTTCCTACGAACTATGCCTCAACAAATTCAACGCCACTATTACACCCGACACACAAAACACTGCATGAGACGTTGATAGTTGATACTTTTATTTTTCATTAAATGTATCCCTTATTATGGCTCCCAAAAAACACCTTTTTAAAAGAAAATAAAAAGGCTTATAGGCCAAATAATGGATTAATTCGGTTTACATTAATTGCAATGGCAAAAACCGATCAGTTCACAAACTTTGTGGGTCGCAAACAGAATCAAAGAACTAAAATAAATCTGTTTCTCTGAAGTATCACTGTGTATATATTTTTTTTTTTTCAGGTATAAAACATAAATATCTCTGTTAAACAGTGGAAAAAAAAAAAAAAAAAAAAAAAAAAAAAAACTCTACCTGCTGAAGTCTCACCACCATCGGTTCTCGATACAAGAACACACACTGTGATCAAAGCTGCTACAAGGAACTCCATCTGCAGCAGCAAACAACCAGTCACTTACTGTTTAACTAAACAATCCAAATCACTGAAAAACACAATTTAAGGACGTGTCACTGAGCAAACAATAGTGTCCTACCTACCTTCTCTGGTGTCCTGAACACATGTGGTGCCTCAACCTTTATCTCCAATGTCTTGGACACGTTTGAAGATGCTCCGCCTACCCCAAAATGATCTGCAGGTGTGCCATTCAGTGGATCTGGTTCTGAGTGTTCTCCGTCTTTAGTTCTGTTTAACAACATATACTAGCATGAACTCAATCACTTATGTTTTCTAATTTAATTATTAAATCATTCTAACTTGCGTGTACAAAGTAAATGCTATACAAAGTAGTATTGAGGTTACATGTAGGGATAGACCGTGTGTTCGTGGGTGTTAACAGTCCGGGGGAGGGGGGGGTGTAGATGATAGGTGATAGGTGTTGGAGCCGGGAGGGGTGGGGGTTATTTGTCGCTGGATGAGTGACTGTCTGTGTCCGTGGGCGTTAACAGTGTGGATGGCACAGGGGAAAAACCTTTTGTTCAGTATTGTATCTATATTTGTTTAGTGATATTGAGTACCGTATTTCACACAAAAAGCTATTCTGCTAAGCAGTATATATGTAAAAAAAAGACAGACCTTCAAAACATTTAAACATTAAATTATACTGCCGCCACTGCTGCCACTCTACAAACTAATCTTTCACTGTGAACTAATCTTTCACTTCACTTCTCTTTTTGTATTAGCATAGCAATATAATTGCTCACTCGAGTATATTATAATGCGGCTTGAGTTAATATAAAAAAAACCACTGTTGCAATTGCAAATAGTCACCAGACTTTAAAGAAATTAGTATATATATATGTAATATTTTTAATGCATATATATGGATAGTTAAGCTCATGCAACATATTTCAAAAGACCATAGACATGTAAAACACATTAATTCCTCACAGCATTGATGGTAGAAATACAGGTGGGTCTGTAGGATTATTGTTAGTTTGGCCATTGTTAGCCTGGTCAACTCGTGCAGAGACTATATCACCGTAGTAGCTGGTTTTCATGCAAACCAACCGGAGGCTGAGTTTAGCCGACCTTATTTTTTTTTTTATCTCGGTTTTATGTAATACCTCTGTACTGCAAAGGGTTAAAATTGTTGATATGGTTGTGTTGAATGCAAGTCATGTCTTCAAAATTGGATCACATTTCAAAATAAATTATTTTTTCCATTTCAAGACGGGTTGGACGATCTATGATCTCAGTTTACAAAATTCACGTTTTAGTTCAAAGTTGAAGGTTCTGATTTAAATTTTACTTTGAGTAAAAGTTACAGAGACATCTGCTCCACATGAGCTCTCTGCTTGGCAATCCTCAACCTCCATTTCTTGTTTTCCGCACCAGCCATCATCCTACGAAAGGCTGGAGTCTGTCTCTTAGTCAACGTTCTCTGGCTACATTAAAATAGAGGGAAATCCGTGGAGGCACGGCCACACAATTTTCTCACATTTAACGCAGATTTTTTTTGTTTAGCTCGCATTTAATTTTTGAAAGCAATGGTAACATACTTGAGTCAAAATGTACTTTGAACTGAATATTTTGAATTCACAATGAAGTCTCTCTCTACCAGTAGCAATAGGTAGTCTTTCATCATTTACTCTTTTACTCTCCCTGTGTTTTGCAGCCCATTGTTTTGCCATTAGAACACTCATGTTTAAATCCCTCTCCATCTCAGTCTAAAGATAAAATATTATCACTGACCATTCACCTACGGTTGTTACTGTATAATCCTTAAAATAGCAGCAGACTATCCCTGTATTTTGTACTGGCACCATAGTGATACTACAGTAGCAATGCTGTCTGTTTATGTCTTTTGTTTTAAGTAGTGTAATGTGAGAACACATTGCCAAGCACATGTGCAGCACAGTAATCTTTGGCAATGTCAACCAGCTCATTGCCCACTCATCCAAAAGTATCTGTCTTGTTCCTGGCCTTTTCTCAGCAATCCTGTTGAACTCCTTTTGTTGGGTGACTAACGACATGCTTCCCCAGTTGCCACTAAAATTTTTCATGGGCAAATTATGAGCCTGAGTAGCTTGCCTCAATCACGCCAAAGCTGGAAGGCAACCATTTAACAGCTGACATCTACAAAGGCTGTCTATTCTTCCACGGAGTTGGAACCAAAGCAAGGTAAAACGTGGAGGCATTCATTGTCACTCACCTATTAGATCATTGGAACAGATAAAAAAAATGTAAGTCACTCCGGAGTATGTGGCACCAGCCAGCTACAGAGCCGTCTAATGGTTGTCAGCGTGAAAATAATAAACATATACATTTTCAGTGGTACATGAGTAGCAGATACTGGTACACAAGCCTAGAGTGACCTCTAGCGGCTGTCAGTGTGAAAATAACAAACGTGAAATTATATATTTTAATATATAAGTCGCACCTGAGTATAAGTCGCAAACCCAGCTAAAGGATGACAAAAAAGTGTGACTTATAAATATGGTAATTTTGTCACATACAACAAAAAGGAAAAAGGGTCCAATCATCTATTTTACCCTTTACTGTAACAACATGGTGTTCTACAAATTAAAACCTTCAGTTCGTGTTTAAATCCAAGATTGTTATAGAAACACTGCACTACCATCTTTAGAAATGGCAGTAAGGACAGTCTTGTTGGCAATTTGATTGGATGGTCAAAGAATGCCCAACGGTGAACTACTGTATATTTAGTGACTTGCATGTGCATTATTCAAGTTGTTTTTGTGTCCAGCTTTTTTTTTTTTTCATTTGCAAGTTTTTTTTATCTAGTCATAATGTATCCATCATCAGCAATCTGCCCTGAGACCTTCAGAATCAGTAGTACGAGGGGCTGGAGCCTAAAATGAACGGCAATAAGAATGTTTCTTTAACCAATTAGATCCGAATTGGCCACACCAAAGCCTTTTAGAAGGCTTCCTATTAAAGACAGGAGAATGGTTTTCGTGTTCAAATTATCAAAAGTTTTGATGAGTAAAATACATTTAGTCTTTTAAATAATATCATTGTATTATGTTATTATTGATGCTTTCTGATGTATCCGTTGTGGCCCTCTAAAAAAAACCTCCTTTTTAGTGCTTATAACAATGGAAAAAACATGTTTTTAATTGCTATAGACACACACACACAAAATTATAGTATATAAGGATTCCTGTGATATAAAATAAAATGTGGTTTTTGGCAGAATGTGCGGAGGAGGAGGATGAGGGAGGTAGGGAGAAAGGGAGGGACGGAAGAGAGTTGGCCAGTACGTAGACACTTGAATCCGTACCGTACCTTGCAGGTAGACTACGTAACTTACATAAACTTAGACTTACTTTAACTTTTTTTTTACTTTTCTATTTTATTATTTATTTATTTTTACTTTTTCCGATTTGTATTCTTTCTTTAGCGGGCACCATGCTCATATTTATCAACAATTTCATGCTTTATTTCCATGGTCATCATGTGTTTCTTCTTCTCTTTACCATCCTTACCCTTCACTTTTTTAGGACTCATCACTATTACGAAGAATGATGCAACAAGAATGATGACTGCAACAGTGCCACTTTTTCAGGCTAACAATCCAATTACAGGCAATTTATACACAGAATAAATAAGAAAAATTATAGAAAAAGAGTTCTAGTGTTCTGGTAAACTTTTACATTTGAAATGTTGGCTGAGTAACAGAAAACAAGTTGCGGAGGAAAACAGCAGCAGATAGACATTCATATATTTATCTCTGGTGTACAGTGACACTCATCCTCTCTGCGTGAGAAGCTTTGGAAAGCAATCCTGCCTCCTCAATCTGTCAGAGCGGAGCTTCCCGAGTGTTCCTTCCTCATAGTGTCACTGTCCCTGCCGGCTGTCAGAACTCGTCCCCCGAGCAATCTGCAACTACCCGGCAGTTAAGCTGTTACAGGGGACTGGACAAGCAGCAAATGACTAGTAATTTTTAGTTCACTGTATTTAATGTGTGTTTTTTTTTTAGTTGTATGCATTCTTGTTCTTGTTGCAACGCAGACAGTGTCTGGGAAATTTCTGATTCTGCGAACCTCAAGGCAACAGTAACCTCGGCCAATGACCAAGTTCGACTTCGTGTCATCAAACACCCTCCCACCTTCCTCCGCCATTATCACTCCCCAACATGTTCTCTTGACTGTCTCCATGGTTACCACATCAGTAGCTCAGCGACGGAAAGTGGAGGCAGCGTGAAGTCAGAGAGATTACTGTTTGAAAATAATTGCAGCTTCTTTTTAATCAACAAAACCTCCAAAAATCCGATTTTCAATCAGAGATAGACGTTCTGAAGATAAACCCCAAAATAAAGAGGAGAAAGTACAGTGTCTTTTATCTCGGGCCCATACAACAGGTTTTAATCTAACACAAGTACTAAGTCATACACACTTTTATTTAGCCAGATTTATTGCGGAGGGTCTGCCTTTCATTTCTTCACGTAGAACACAAATTAATATAAACCAGTTTGAACCCAAATCACTCTGCCTTGAATGAACGCTTGAAAAAGTCTGTCTAGAAAAAGTTTCAAATTCAATTCACTACAATTTATTCACCTCAGATGACTAAACAAATAACTCCCTGCTCTGATGTGAAGGCTGAAACTAGGAGCTCAACTGCAGTGAATAGGCCAGGTCTGGCTTTTTTTTTAAAATTCTTCAAGTGGGCCGGATTGAAAGCCCAGAGGCGGGCAGGTTTTGGCCCACGGGACGTATGTTTGGCCCCCTAGTCTTGTCCTTCTTGACCCATCACGTAGTTCTTGTTAAAATTCAGGGGTCACACAAGGTGTGTCACAAGGTGACAGTGGTAAAAATGTATAATTGCTTTTTTTGTATGCATATTTTATCCTGTGCTGGTGGGCCACATATATGTGATTTTATGACAGAGGCTAGGGGCCGGTGGAAATTTGAAAACAGGCCGGAATTGGTCTGCGGGCCGTATATTGAACACGCCTATATCACCCATGTACTTCCCTAAACAAATACTTTAAATTTTAAATATGATGAAATATATTACTTTAACATTATATGAGAAAGCAATAAAGAATTGTATCTAAATTATGATTTATTTAAAAAAGTGTTAAATGAAAAACAAGGGTAATCATTTCAGATTCAGCTAGCTTTCTTACTGATATGACATTAACAAATTTGACTACTCAGGACACTGGCTCTGAAGACCACTTGACAAATCTCTTTTTCTACAGCATTTGCAAGAACTGGAGTTAGAAAAACACCCTTCTAATATCTGTCACTGTCAATGACTTTTTCCCCCAACATCACATTAGCATATTTCTGACCTGGCAGAGAAAATCCAGAGGCCCAGATAATTACCACACTATCTCCCGAGACTCTGCCTGTAACAAATGTTGCCTTGGCTGGAAGGTCAAATGTTACCTGCAGTAATATGGGATGTCAGCTGGCATCGGAGCTTCACAAATCACCATTCAGCTCGGTGCTCTGTTCTCAATGTCCTCTGAATACAGGTGCAGCACTTTTTCATTCGTCGTCACGTCGTTAAACATGCAGGAGAAACCCTAACCTATGAGCTCGTGAGCGACGAGACATCATCTTACAGAAATGTTATATTATTTCTAACTTTATAATTAACTCACCTTTCTGTGGTGTAAGTAATAATGGTTGTAATCTGTTGTAATCTGTTCTCCTGGGTCCTGCTCCCCCCACAAGCTTTTACTGGAGAAAGCTGCAGAAAGTGAAGGAATTCTATCTATCTAGCTATCTGTCTATCTATCTATCTAGCTATCTATCTATATATCTAGATAGATATAGTTAGCCAGTTATCTAGCTAGCTATTTATCATCTATCTATCTATCTATCTATCTATCTATCTATCTATCTAGCTATCTATCTATATATCTAGATATATATAGTTAGCCAGTTATCTAGCTAGCTATTTATCATCTATCTATCTATCTATCTATCTATCTATCTATCTAGCTATCTATCTATATATCTAGATAGATATAGTTAGCCAGTTATCTAGCTAGCTATTTATCTATCTATCTATCTATCTATCTATCTAGATAGCTAGCTATCTAGATAGCGGGCTAGTATCTAGCTCGCTATTTATGCTCTATCTAGCTATCTATCTATCTATTTATCTGGATTCAGGTCCTAGATTCACATGAATCTAGGACCTGAATCTAGTTTTTACGTTGCCAGCTACCATAAATGTAATAAGAAAGTCTTGTTGCATTATTCAGATGTGTCACATATCACACAGGAACTATTAAGTGGAGCGGACAAATACATTCTCATGCAACGCTATACATGGAAGACGGCTTTGTTTACATATACTTTGCCTCATTTCCTTTCTTTCATTTCTGTTGTGCTTTTTTCTGTTTTTACACTTCATTATGGCTCCCAAGTGTAAGTCAGACTCTTGTGATGTTTTTACGTCCTCGATTATGGTGTTATCACTGTGTTAGCGTAGGTGAGTGACATAGGCGACATGAGTTCCAACATATGGAGAAAATCCAATCAAACCTCATGTGTGGAGTTGATTAGTATGATCACACTCACCTGTGTCTGTGTGATTAGTCTCACTTGTGATACCCGGTGCCCTAGGCATATACTGTATATATGTATACCTCTCTCCCTCATGCCATCATTGTCCGTGTTCATTTTCACTGTGATGTTTACATGTTGCCTGTGCGGTTCCTGCGTTCCTGATCTATGCCTGTTTTGCTGTTGTCCCGCCAAATCGTATTTCTAGTGAGTTTTTGTTATTTGGATTTTGAAAACGTACTTCCTGCACCTGAAGAGAGTCTCCCTCATGCTGCATTTGCGTCCTGCCTGCCTCCTCACACTCACAGTGAAAGTAACGTAACACAATACTGGTCAACACATAAATTTGCTCCACATAACAGAGTAAATAAATAGGAATGTTAAGTTCACTTTGTCATCAAAATAGCACTAGTTTTATGTGTGCGGTTGTTTACGAGTTGAGGAATCACTCGTTCATCAACGCTGACGATAAAAGGGATATGAGCAGGTGAAATAACACTGACTGGTACCTTCTTGTTGTACAGTGCTCAGTGTATTGCTGGCAGCCATCAAGCCTGGTCGGTGAATAACACACTGTTAAAAACCAGCACTGCATTAGCAAGGGCCATTACCCCCATCACTTCCTCCGCTGTGAGCACACACCCAGTCATGTAGACACCCAGCACATTTAATTAAGTAGAGTTATCCTGAGCTTTGATGCTGATGAATGGACCTGAAATGACATGGCAACCTGGCATCAATCTAAAAGGAGCATTAATTGATTGGTTAATTATGTACTGTTTGCTGTAGTGCAGCTGACTGAGGCAAAAACAGAGCTGTCTCTGTGTTGTTAATACAATTTAGGCTGTAACATGTTGGATGGCTTAATATGGATCTGATCATAGTCTAACAAATTCTAAAAACCTGAGCTATCAAAAATAAATTTATATTACTGTGTTACGTTAGGGAAGAGGTCAAATTGAAGAATACCAAACAACACAGCAGGGCAAACTGCAAGAGAAAAAAGAGAATACAAGACAAAGTAAACCTCGCTATAGTGCGACAGATGGCAACCTCGGAAGTAAACCTGGCTATAGTGCGACAGATGGCAACCTCGGGTCCTAACTCCCCCCTTAACCAAGGTCAGATTTTCAGTCCAACTGTGGTAAAATATGTAATCAAAGTTGCACCATGTTCAGCTATTGCGTTTTTAATTTTTTTTTATGTTTATACAATGCATTTGATATTCAAGGCTTGTACCAAGAGAGCCAAACTTCATGTTTGTGTACAAAAACTAAACAAAGCCATTCTGAAATAATAATAATAAAATTAGTTGTACCAGGTAGTTTTTTTTCTTTCTAGAAGGACATCCTGGAGTATGAGAGACAACCAGATTGTTAGGTTAGGCCTTTGTAACCCTTCTCCACCCTCCTCCATATATATACCTATAACCTGCAATTATGGCAGGTAAAAATATTTGTCCACGGGTTGTGCAGACCTATTCGTCATTATATGAATACTTCTTATATATATACGAAAATGATTAATATTTAAATTACAAATATTTTACCCGAATTATGTCAAATGACACTGAGCCAGATCAGCCAGATACACAAATACTATGGCCCTGTCCAAGACGGATGTGCAGGGGTTTTCAAATCAGCTAAAATAATTTGGATGATAGACGAGCTGAAATGATTTCCATTAATCACACAGCTAATTTACACATGCACTGCCATTAAATTAGCAAATATGCTAAATAAGCAGAATATGGAGGTGGGTAAGGAAGTTAAGTGCGGCTCACTAAGACAATGGGTTAAAGCAGTGTTTCTCAATTATTTTCCGTCATGCCCCCCAAGGGGGCAGAATTTTTTTTTTACTACCCTCCGCCCTGGTAATATATAGTTATTTATCTGTACAAACCCCTGTAAGAGTTGCTGGCACCAGCATTCTGCATATGATCCTGATTATTAAAATAGATTAATAAAAATTAGCTGCAATGCTGCCATCTAGTGACTTTCACTTTCATATGCAGCCATTTTTCCCAAAACTATTTTTAGAGCACACATCATTTGGTGAAACCCAAGTATCGCGTTATCGGGTTTTCATTATTGGAGGAAAAGCCCATAACAGTTGTTACAGATATTACATAATTAAGCCAATATCGGTCCAATAATATCGGTCGATATCATTGTCCAATAATCCATTTTATTTTCCAATAATCCATTTTATAAGCCAGTATCGGTCCAATAATATCGGTCGATATTATTGGACATCCCATGTTCAAACACATGCATTTGCAAAAGAATAAAAAGTCATACACACTGTTTTAAAACCAAGATGAATTTTGGAAAGCGTCAAGGGTTTGTTTGTTTTTTTTTTCCGTGGCAGTTTAGACATTGTGGCAAAGAGCAGGGGTCAGTTTTTATGGACCTCAGATAATTGAAAACGATAAATACGGCCCTTCAAAGCAAAGGCCCTTTTTACAAGATTTAATGTTTACCTGAGCCCAGTGGTAGCAGTAGAGTAGCATGCAGTCCATCAAAAGGATGCCAAAAAAGACTGATTTTTCATTTCACACACACAAATGTAGCAAAGTCCCTCGGTCGTGTCTGTCTTCAGGGATACAACCATCACAACCCAGCTGAACAAGACAGTTCTGATGATTATACCAGGACTCCATGCCCTGAGCAGCAAAGCAGTCCCAACACCATCTGGATGGCGGAACTCATTGTTTTTAGCTGTATTTTAACAAAAACTATTGTTTATGGTCATTGGGATGACAAAATGGATGCATTTTTGGGAGGAACAAAGTTCTATACTGTATGCCATAGTGAATGGATTATCGATTTCATTGACATATTGATACTCAAACAGTTATTGATTGAGTATCGATTACTGTCCAAAAGTATTGGTACTGCCTAATAAATAATAAATGGAAAAAAGCATGTGTGCCACATCTTTAGGGCAACGTACTTCACACAGGCTTTTGTGCTGCAACACCCCCTGGTATCATGAACTTGAACTCATCCGTTCATGTCACATGACCACTGACCAGAAGAGGGCAGTGACTCCATGTGATCAGGTTCACTGGATATCTCTGTCCCTAAATGGTAGCAGTTAGAGTATTTAGGGTATATTGTGTAAAAATTAGGAAATGTAATTTGTTATGACTAAATATTATAAACACATTAATGTTATTAAATGACCAGTATTTGTATTCGGGGTAAAAAAAAATTGCAAAAATGACCATAGTACCATAATTGAAAAATCCTGTTATATTGGGTGTTTTTAGATGGCTGATGGCCTCAAGCCTTTTAGCCACTGATTTTTAGGGTGAATGGATTATTATGGCATATGGCAAAATAATGGTGGTAAGTGACCAAAATGTCAAAGACTATATTTATATTTAAATATTTTGAATAGTCATTTAAATGTTGCCATAACCTATAGACAAACACAAATTTAAACTTTAACCACTTTACGTTACATTGGAAAAAATCATACTGTGTGGAATACCAATCGTGAATACAGCCTGAAGCTAACACCATACTGGATCAACAGATTGTGGTCTAGGAAGAATAAATGTTTTTTTAAAAAAAGCAGGTACTCAAGGATTTAAAGAATAGAAGGAACTAAAGAAGACTTAAAAGTCCCAGTTTCCTTAGCTAAAGCTGAACTGACTATTGCTGTCTTAACAAGTACAGTATATTTGAGTTTTTACAACATACATGACTTGCCACTTTTGTGACACTACCACAGTCATCTATGCCCCCAGAGACATGATGATCTGCCTTGTAATCTGCAAGTGTTTTTGTTCAAATTTTGAATTCCTCACGATCCAGGTTGGGCTGACGCACACAGGAAGTTGAAGCCTACGCAAACACATGATGAGCATTGATGTATTTAACACTCTGCAGTGTGTTTAAACAACAATGTGCGTATTTGCTATGTGTAAGAGACTCTCTTCAGGAGTTAAATTTGCAATTTAATCGCGTAACCAAACAGAGATTTAACATCCATGTTTCCTCTTCTTCAAGAATTGATTATTATGAGGATGATACAGTATATATATAATTCTCCTCTTGTAGGTTGCTTTATCCAAAGCGACCTACAAGAGGAGAATTATCACTCAAGCTACATAGAGAAACTATTGAAAGAAGACTGCTATTTAGTAAAGTGGGACTTTCTAACTAGGGTGGAGAGAACTGCAGTAGGAGAAGGAAGTAGAGGAAAGTGCTAGGACCATAGGTGTTCTCTGAATATACACTATACTACCAAAAGTGTTCGCTCACCCATTCAAATGATCAGAATCAGGTGTCCTAATGCCTTGGCCTGGCCACAGGTGTATAAAATCAAGCAAGTCGCCAACTTTCTGCACAGTCAATTGCTACAGAGCTACAAACTTCATGTGACCTTAAGATTAGCCCAAGTACAGTACGCAGAGAGCTTCATGGAATGGGTTTCCATGGCCGAGCAGCTGCAGCCAAGCCACACATCACCAAGTGCAATGCAAAGCATCGGATGCAATGGTGTAAAGCACGCCGCCACTGGCAATTTGGTGGAGGAGGAATTATGGTGTGGGGTTGTTTTTCAGGAGCTGGGCTTGGCCCCTTAG
>NC_024318.1:17870830-17902855 GCF_000523025.1 Cynoglossus semilaevis | reverse complement strand
AAACACTCTCCTCAACCTTGTGGACAGTCTTCCCAGAAGAGTTGAAGCTGTAACAGCTGCAAAAGGTGGACCGACATCATATTGAACTCTGGGTTAGGAATGGGATGGCACTTCAGTTCATAGTATGAGTCAAAGCAGGTGAGCCAATACTTTTGGTAATATAGTGTAGCTGGGTCTTTAAGAGCTTTTTTGAAAATAGACAGAGACGCCCCTGTCCTGGTGATACTACGCAGCGTGGAACGATCCATGAGAAGAGCCTGGATTGTCTTGTACCAGGTATTGAGAGAGCCAGATGACGTTCCCCAGTTGAGCGTAGTGGTCGTGGGCTACCATATGTAATGCAATCTGTAAGCCTTGTCTTTGACTGCATTGATGCTAATGGCAGAGTGTCAGGATGCCAAAACTGGTGACTTCAGTTTTCTGGGTCACCAGATTAAAACAAACGCGAAGGAATCCTTAAGGCAAGCCCAGAGGCCTAAGTCAGCTGCGGGAATCTTTGTCTCCTAAACAGCCTGGGAACATATTCCCTTGTCATGCATCTGGACACAACAGCAGGAGTAATGAACATCTGTGAAGCTTTGCTCATCCAACTGTGTTTGTGACTTCAAAATGTCAAGCAAGACAGATGGACGGGGATTAAATCTTTTTTTTTTCTTTGCCAGAGTAAAGTTTATGTATTTTAACATGCTGTCCTTGAAAACAAATAAAAGATTACTGCTGAAAACCAATGGCAAAATCCCTAAGATAATATAGGTTTTTATAATCTTTTATAATTTGCCCTCCATTTTTAATAATGCTATGTAATGGCTGCTTATCACAAACTGTTACATGTGTTAAACACAGCTATGTTTTAAAAAAAAAGAAAATTAAATCCCATGGAAAAAAAGCGAAAGTGTGAAGATTCTAGTACCTCATTGGAAAATGTGTGTTTTCACAGTGTTTGTTAAATACCTGAATAACTAATGAATAATTTATCATTTATTCTTTGTTCTTCTTTTTTGTTTTTCTTCACTCTATTTCCTTCAGCTTTCACTAACTAATTCATGCATTTTTTTTGTCACTATTTTTTTTTAACATTCAGTTTGTCAAAAAAGGTCAGTGTGATCATCAGATTAAAACCTGTAGATGTTTCAGTGTGAAATCGTAGCACAAGCTACAGTCATGTCACATAATTGCAATATATTTGCTTTTTGGTTTAAATTTTAAAAATCATATAATCAACCATCATCAGAATGTTAACGCATTTCTGACCCAAAGTGGCCATCATGTTTTTTTTGTTTTTTTTTGCTGGATATATATAAGTCGTTCCGGAGTATAAGTTCCAAAAGACAAAATACGATACTGGTACACAAGGCTAGAGGGCCCTCTAGCGGCTGTCAGTATGAAAATAACAAACGTACATTTTCAGTGGTACAGGAAGCAGATCCTGGTACACAAGCCTAGAGTGCCCTCTACAGGCTCTCAGTGTGAAAATAACAAACATGAAATTATTTCACCTGAGTATACGTCGCAAACCCAGCCAAAGGATGAAAAAAATGTGCGACTTATAGTCTGAAGAATATGGTGTATAATTATATTTATGTGTGTGTGTGTATGTATGTATGCTGGTCATGGCACATTTCCCCATCAGTCTCTGCTTTTTTAAATCGTATTTATTTAACATATATTCAGACACACACGCCCACTGATGATGTCACACTTCACAGAGAAGAACCAGGTATTCTTTGGTTCCCTTGAGAGCCAACTTCTCAGGTTGTCCTGTCGTTTCAAAAATGGGTATGGGAACCTGAACGCCCCATCTGTGAAACAATCCAGTCAAAAAACCAAACAAAAAAAAACAAAAAACAAGTTAAATCAAAACTTAAAAGGTGGGGGCAAACAACCCTTAAGTTTGTTTGGATCTGAGGGAGTCAAGTGCTTTTTCAAATTTTGGTAATTTATTTAAACCCCACTGCTTTCTTTTCCTCCTTGTGTTCTTTCTACACAGTTCAGCATCCTTCTCCTGCCCCGTCAAAGTAATTCCTCCCAGGAGCACAGGAAAGTCATCTGCACCAGGCCCTGCAGGCACAGCCAGACTGCCTGCATCATAAATTTACCACACTTGCTCTCATTGTTATGCATTGCTTTACCCAAGAGATGAGAGCAATGTGTGGTGTATAGTGAGCTGGGCCTGACATCCTCTCACATATGACGAAACACAACTTTTGGTGCACCGAAGTTTTAAGCTGAGCAGTGTAAAATCTCCTCAGCTGGTCTTGACTATCTGAGCCTTTGTTGAGAGCATTTGTACGGACAGTAGTTTAATACGATATGGGCTTTCTTCTAACAGCCATTTCAATGCACACAAATCTAATAGCTATTACTGCAGTGCTCGCAACAAGAGGAAAAAAAGGAGAATTTGAGAGCTAATATTTCCCGGCTAAACAAGAAAACAACCCTATTAAAGTGACAGTTACCCTGTTTAATGGTGCAACGCAGACATTTCCCCTCTATTAGTGAGAACTAACCTGGACTTTGATAGGACTTTTTTCTCACATCAATCTTTTTAAAGAAGCCACTTAATGTGTTATTACCTAAACTCAGAAGTAACTTTTAGAACATTTCAGTTGACAAGCCTTATTTACCACAGTTATGGCCTTGTCTTAGCGCAGAGGCACCGACTGCAAATACAGTGGAACCTTGAAATACGAGCATAATCCATTTCAGTACCGAGCTCGTAACTCGAGGTGCATGTATCTCAACTCAGTTTTTCCCATAAGAAATAACAGAAAAAAAATTAATGTGTTGCGCCCCCCCCCAAAAAAAAAAATATTAGTCCAAAAAAACTCCCTTATTAGCGTTGCGCCCCCCCCAAAAAAAATTATTAGTCCAAAAAAACTCCCTTATTAGTTATCAATGGAAAATACTATTACTATACTAATAAGTATTGTATAGTATAGTAAATTGATTTAGTTCATGTTCAACTCTGGCACAAGTGGCAGCGGTGACAAAATCCCAGGTGAAAAGACTCTGAAAATTACAAAGAACGAAAGCAGTTGGCAGGAGTTCAAAAACTAAAGCAAAATCAGGAATGACTTTGGATCATGGGAAATTCCAACCAGTTAACCAAAGGTCAGGGAAGTTACCACTGGCAGGGTAAAACGCAGTGGCACTGGATCAATGTACAACTGGAGCTTAAATACAGCCCTTCCTCAATTGGAGAACGAGAACGAGAAAATAAGGTTAATTACTATAAAATGAAATCAATTATTTATAGATCATTTTAAAAAGTGAAGGTGAGAGTGCTCGGTACACCAGGGGAGTAATCCCCGCAGTGTAGGCCTACAGCAGCATTACTAAGGAATAACTCAGAGCTAGCCCAACATATACATTTTTACTATAGAAGGGTTTAAATGTAGAGACGTTGTCTGTCTCTCTACTGCGAGCATTTTTCCACAAGCATGCTTTAATTTTTAAAGTCATCTTAATATTCTAAATATAAAACTTGTTAACTTGAGTATGTGATAGGCCTGCACACACAGAGTGATGAGTCATACTGAGAAAATTAAAGATGCTGTAAAAAAAATAAAACATAATATTCATGCACGGAAATGCAACTAAATAAATTCTGTTTTACATGGTAAACATTTCCAATTCATTTGTAGTGAAATGTTATTGTCTGTAGCTGACATTGTATTTATGAACAATAAAAAACACTTGAATGAGTTTTTATTTTCTTTCTTTTTTCTCTTTTTTTTTTTTTAGTACACAGGCATTTGGTTCTGGCGCATCCACGCCAAATGTAACAGATCGGTCTGTGGTCTGATCAAATTACATAAAATAAATTGGTAACTTGTTCAATGATTCATCCTGTTCTGGACCACTGCATCAATCAGTCATTCTGACCATCATGGGAAGTCATTATTTAGAAACTTTGTTTTGTTGTTTAGTTATTGAGACGATTTACTCTCCCCAAACTATTTTACTAAAAAAACTAAAATATCTCCAAATACTTGGATGTTAGTTTTTTTCCGATTTCTTTATTTTTTATGGTACATTAGACATTCTACATTCGCATTTGCACTTTAGGTGGTTTTATTAAGAGACACCAGTTTTGTATGGGTATAAAAAAATATACAACCAGTACAAGGGTCACATTGAGGATAAAATAAAATCTTTAATATTAGGAGAATAAAAGTTTATCTGAATACAGTTGGATAAAATATTTGTTTAATATTAGTAGAATAAAAGTTTATCTGAATACAGTTGTAACATTACACAAAAAAGCTGTAACTTTATAAGAAAAAAGAATGTTATGAAAAGAAGTTGTAATGTTATGAGAAAAAAGTTTGTAGTTTGTGAAAAAAAGGTTTCAGGAATCAAGAGGTAAAAGTCACAAGTTTATGAGATGGTGGTCAAAAATAAAGTCATCTGATCCTACAACTTTATCCTCATACACTTAGGAATTTATTCTGGTTTATTATTCTTAAAAACCTTTACCTCTATTCTCATAATATTTAGATATTTACTATATTAGTTCACTATTAAAGTATAGTTAAATAACAAATCCATGTATAAATGAATAAATAGCACGTACGTGACTTTGTAAACACGATGTGAACACCTGGTTACAGCTAAGGATCAAAATAAGGTTCACCTAGAATGCTACTTGGCAACAAAGTATCTCCTCTGATCAGCTGATGGTCAAAGGCAGTCTGTCCATCTGTTCACATGAGTCCTAATGGGTTGAAGTTGGCTTTTTGTTGGTTATTTTTGAGATGCGTGACTGGAGGCCCAGTGTTCCTTAGTGATACGAAATATTAAATATTCATCAATATCTCATCGACATCCAAGCATCTTCTCCAAATTAGGAGTAATAGATGGGGTTTAACACTCCCTTAGTTGCTCTCATGAGAGGACCACAGCAGATCATCTGCCTTCATCTCACCCTATCCCCTGCCCTCTGTGCTGTTACAACAACCATCCCCATGTCTTTGTTTGATGGTCCAAACTAAACTGGCTTTGCCTCTCTTACTTCATACTCAAACTGCTCAACCTTAACTAACCCTCTGATCCACTCATTTCTGAGCATTCATCCTGGTCGCTCCAATTAAAAATCTCAGCATCTTCATCTCTGCTGCCTCCAGATGAGACATGGTTCTCAAACGGTACATCACAGCAGGTCTCACTACTGCCTTCGAATCCCCCACTGACGATTATCTATGTCCTTTCCACCCTGCCTGTGTTACTTGAAGGGTTGACCCTAGGTTCTGGAGGTATTTCCAACCTTTACTGTTCCTTGCATATTGATCGTTCCAATCACTTCACTCTTATTTACACGTACATGTACAGTGATCCCTCTCCTATCGTGGTAGTTGCACTCCAACACCCACCACGAAAAGGGAAAATCTGCAAAGTAGAATCAATATAGTTTTTATATTATTTACGTATATATATTTACCCATTACAAACCTCTCCCACACTGTTATCAACCCTCCCTAGACTGTATTACCCTTTCCTACACAATTATATACACAGTGGAGTTGTATAATGGAAATATAAGACAATTGGAGTAATCCACGTCTCCTTATATAAGTAGGACCCGGTACCAAGGAGAGAGGAGAATGAACAGAGGAGTTCATACTGGCCAAGGCGGACGAACCGTATATAAAAGCTGGGCATAGTGCCCATTATTGTAAAGAAAAATAAAGGCTGTTAACAGTCATCTGTGTCAGCCTTCGTTCGTCTTCATTTGGGCTCAGTAACAGAAGCCTGAGAAGATGATCAGAGTGTTTAGGAGGCATCGTAGGGCGTTAAATTAGGGTAAACTTTAACCAAACACGAGAGCAACTTTACAGCAACGCACTGTAGTGGCTGACAGACAAGGGGAGATGCTGAGAGATGCTGCGATGCATGAGCCAATCAGCGTGAGGAACAGAAGAGCATGATCAATGCTGTGTTCGATCTCCTCTAGGCAAACAAAGCTACCAGTGATGTCTTTTAGTTTTTTGTTTTTTTTTTACGTTAGAAAATGTTTTTTATCACGAAAATAATGAAAGTATTGGAAATTACAAAATATATATTTACCATATAAATATAAATATACCATGATATAGTGAAGCTTCAGTGGAACGGATAAAAAAAAAAAAAAAATCTGTGTACCGAGGGAGCGAAAGAAGAATCGTGATATAGAGAGGCAACACTGTATTCTCTTGCTCCATTCATTCCTCTTCACTCCAAAGCAAACTTCCACCTCTCCAGGCTTTCTTCCATTGGTAAACATGAAAAACATTACAATAGCAAACATTATTCAGCCAGTTATGGTTTAATAAATACAATGTTACTTAAGTGGGACTGCCGAACAGTCGAGCGCTCAACCAAGGGTCAAGATGGGGACCCTACGGTTCGTTAGGTCGATGCGGTGTCTACTGTATTCTTTATTATGTCTACGGCCATAACTATCTGTGGTTAACACAGTAATGGCATCATCATCTGGTTTGTACACCTTAAAAGGAACAATCTTCAATCCTCCAGTTTGCCACCTTAACTCTTCTTCAGATCTCAGCCTCAGTTTTTGCCTCTTCTTGGTTGTTTTTCGCAGGCATTACACCCATAAACAGGTCAAGAGAGTTAGCAACCAGTGGATACTTTGTTTATAATAAAACTTAGTGCTGTGGAAAAGTTTTCTAAAATAACCAGTAAAATACTCTGCGGTAGTCTTTTAAGTGCCAGAGTCTTATTAATCCTCTTAAATAGTTGGGGCTCAAACAAAGAGGGTTAAAACAAAGATAAAACTAAATTATCTCGTGGATTAAAGAAGGTTAAGCCAGAAGTGGTTTAACAAGAAGCAGAGTGGGCATGACAGAAAAGCTATTCTTCCCTGAAAAAAAAAACTAAACAAAAAAGCCTCACAGCAAGTGTCTTTTCGTTGATGTATGCACAGCAAGGCTCATTTAATGACCCGTGATTTTGGCACCATGATGATCACCCCGATGGCCAGAATGCCATTGAAGACTAAATGTTTTATCTTTGCTGGAGTTACTGGACTAGCTAAGAGCTTCACTGGAAGAGAGCAGGATTTTCAATTATGAGGCTGTGCAGCATCATAAAGTGACAAATAAAACCCACCCTCCTCAGTCGTTTGCGAAATGCATTTGCAAAGTAGGAACAATAATAATGTCTGTGAGTAACATGCTTCATTTCATTTTTACCTCGAAGAAGATGGATCTCACATCTCCATTAACATGTGCAGTTAATATGATTTTAATTTGGATGGGTGTTATTCAATATGCAATATACATATACTCAGTATATATATGTATATCTGCACTTTTCATGAAAATCATAAATGTGGTACAAAATATATACAGTTATATTTTCTTATAGTATGTTTATGCATTTTGATTTTTTTCATGAAATGCATAGCCTCGGTGATTGTTATATGTCAAGCTTTTCACAAACTAATTTAATTCCGTATTATTATATCATTATTATTATTGTATTTTTATGCATTTCTGTCATGTTTTGTTTTTTTTGGGGGGGGGATTGTTTCATGAAATTCATAGTCTGGGTGGTCTTATTGTGTAAAGTTTTTACGAACCAAAATATTATGTTGTATATTATGTAGAAGTTATACTCATGGTTACATTGTTTGGGGCACATGTGTCAAACTCAAAGCCCGGGGGGCCCTTGTTTGGGGCACGTGTCAAACTCAAAGCCCGGGGGGACAAATGCAGCCCATCAAGCCGTTTTGTGTGGCCCGCAGCCCGCGAGAGATTAAAAAGCATTTAGTAAAGTTAATGCAGCAGAGTTTTTTTATTACACACAATGAAAATATTTGTAGCTTGAATAAATAATAATCAATTGCAGACACATGTATTAGTCTGTTATGGACAAGTTACATCTATACCAGTGGTCCCCAACCTTTTTTGTTCCAAGGACTGGTCAGCTAGTACCACCCATTAATACAGACCGGTAGCAAGGTGCTGAACATTGTAAGGTCGTTAAAATTTCAACATCTACCAGACTCAAAAAACACTTACATCGAAAGCAACTGGACAAAGTAGGTTTTTTGAAGACGTTTCACCTCTCATCCAAGAGGCTTCTTCAGTTCTGACTGATACTGGAACATTTTCCAGTGGTCATTTTCCAGGATGGATGACTGAGAACCTACCCAGACATGAACTAGACTCTATTCTGTTTGTATCATGACTATTAGTCTGAATGACTATTATTTTAAAATACTGCCAGATTATTTTTAAATAAAGAAAGTGGAGAAACTGGATATGACTGGATTTTCTTTGTATGAAGTAAATTAGTAAAAATTAAGTCAATTTTTTCACTGCGTCCCAGTGGGGCCTGGTACCAAATAACCGATGGACTGGTGCTGGTCTGCGGCCCAGGGGTTGGGAACACCTTATCTATACAGTCTTCCATTTACAACCGGCCCTTCAAGGAAAACTGTACTACTGTTGTGGGCCCCGGTGAAAATGAGTTTGACACCCATGGTTTAAGATATTTTGATAAATACTAGTTTTGAAAAACATGGGACTATCTATAGCCAGTGTTGATTACTAAAGTTATTTTTTCTTCAAAACAAAAGGTATCAGGATGGACAGCTGGACCTGTGAGGTTAAAGCACAGGGTTTTTTTTTTTTTTTGCAAAAGATTTTGGCAACACTTTTCAGGGATATAGAAGGAATAATCCGAATTGAATTTCATGAAGTACTAAAATAGTAACTGCAAGCTATTATCAAGGAGCTTTGTGAAAGCTCAAATCTGCACTGGCCAAAAAAAAAAAGTGCAGAAGAAAGTTGCACCACCAAATCCTTTCCCCATCTTGATAACGCACCGGAAAACTCAGCAAAGACTGTTAGGGTTATATACGTGAATATAAATAAAAAATTATTCAACAGTCTCGTAACAGCCAGAAAATATTTTTCTGATTTTCTAGCAGATGCTAGCATGAATCTTTTTTTTTTTTTTAGTTTGTTTGACTGCTTTAAAATGAATAGATGGAGCAGATTAAGTACTACTACTAATTTTACTGCTACTACGCCTAAAATAATAATAATAATAATAATAATAATAATAATATAGAAATATTTTTAATGTATGAGTGGGTTTTCTCTACTGGTTGTCCCTTAAAAAGCATATAAGGCAGACTGTAGAAACCGACCTAAAGGAAAACACCAATGATGTGTTCACCAAATATAAATAACATATTTATTTATAATTACCCTAACGCATAATTGAGTTAATAACTCTGCATATGCTTTTTCTGCTTTGTGAGTGTCAATGTATGTTTTTCAAACTCCTGTTTCCCAAGTCCAAACTCAAGCCCTATGTTTTTTTACGAATAAAAGTTTTGTTCTGAAAATGTAACTATTTTATGTATAGTCATTTTGAAAGTAATCCTATTTTCAAAGTGTTGTAAAATACATACATTTGAAGGTAGGGTGGAAAGTGCCCTATATATATATATATATATATATATGTATATATATATATATATACGTAAGATAAATATCTTATCAAAAATAAGAGTACAAATATTTTTGCTCAGTTACATACTGTGGGAGGTGGACTGAGATTACCACTGCTCCTAACATAAAATATGATTTAAGAAAAACTGTCAGACGTGATCTAAGCAAGGATTAAAGATAAAATAAAATCCAACATCGATGTTTACCGGTTTTACCAGACTTTGAGTGTGACTCCTTTTTACTAGTGTCTGCAATGTCGCTTTGCATTTTTATGTGTTTTTTTCCCTGTTCATAATCTCTGTGGGTAAATGTCCCATCTACTCATCAAAAAACATTTTAAACTATAATGCAAAAATACGGGGTGCACACTTGTATGATAGCATATGCAAGGAAACACACTTGTACGTGTGTATCAGGGGACTCGTTTAAATGTACTGTGCTTTTAACGTGGTAACGGCGATGTTGATAAAACGCTCGCGTGGCATCTATTTGATCCTCTAAGCTCTGCAACCTGCTTATGATAAACGACTCATTGATAGCGTGATGGCCTATCTTGACAACATTTGCCATCGCAAAATCCATATGCATGCAATTAGCATGTTGATGGCGTCGTCGCACTACGCTGGCTCGGTGCTGGGTGCTCACATAGATGGAATGACAGAATGTGTGCTATAAGGGGGGAGAGATGGGGCTCATTGGTGCTGCATTATTCAAGGGGATGATAGCAGATGCTGGCAGGGGTGACAGTGTTAGCCTGGCACTGTCTGGCTGATGGTATGCCGCAACAGTGCTCCAAACATCATTTCAGCTCAAATTTTGCCCGAGAAGTATAACCATGTAAGGGTCACTGAAGCAGCACCAATACCTCCATAAAGCTGCCGGTGGCAGTTGTCAAGGAATGGATCCTCTAATGCTGCCATGATGCATTTACTTGAGATAACATCTGTCAGCCTGATTCATTGCTCTAGATGCTGGAATAACACAGATAATGAGAGTATAAGTAAGCAGACATCATTCAGTTGGTCGGCTCATAAAAACGGCAGTTAAGAGTGATTAACTAGGAGCACTCCGAAGTAAACAACAGCTTAAAGGTTAAATCTTTTTTTAAGCAGTTGGCATACAATTAATCTTCAGTCAAAATGCATCGCAAAAAAGGGGACAGGTTGTAAAATGAGCACTAGAATATTTCGTTTTAAAAGTACTTTATAATAATTCTGTCAAAGAAAAAAACATTTTTAGGGTATAATACCAGGGTGTCAAACCTACAGTCCATGTGCCAAAACCGGCCTGCTTCGGGTTTCAATCCGCCCTCTTGATACATTTTGAAAAAATACACAATAACTTCATGTTGAGAAATTTATTTTTGTTAAATTGTATTTCATTCTCTCTCTTATCGTGGTAGTTGCGTTCCAAGACCCACCACTAAAGAGAAAATCCGCGAAGTAGAGGCGAGATAGTTATTATATTTACGAACCTCCCCCAAACAGTTTTCAACCCTCCCTAGACTGAATTACCCCAAGGGCCAAATGCGACCCGCCATGTTATTTTGTATGGTCCGAGGAAGCATTTATTAAAGTCCATGCAGATTCACCTTCGACATCAGTGCATAGGCAGGGCTATGTTTGGACATGTTTACTTCTTACACGGTTTGTGTTTCCGTGTCAATACAGATGGTAGAAATCATTTCATCTCAATAAACTGCTACACTTGATTAATCAACGACCAATATTATTCCTTCCCTAATTACCCTGTGTGAGGTGTTCCATGCTTAGCGACAACTCTACTGATTGACTCAAACTAAATTACACTTAAATCACTAAGGTAAAGCAGAAGATGAGAGGTGTACAAAAGAGAGACATGTAACATTTCAAACATTTTTTTTTCTAAATGAAAATCAAATCAATCTCAATTGCATGGTCAGGTAAAACAATTACACTACACTAAGAACAGTAACGTTTAGGGTTTTAGGTCATGAGAGAGAAGTAGATTGGAACTTCCTCGAAACACTGTTTCTGAGCTTAAGGATAGTTATGCATGTGACGAGGTTTCTGACAAATTGCTGCTTTGTAATACTATATGCTGAATGACGCAACTCCCAAACACGTATTATTGCCTGTAGCTACAAAATTTAAGTGGCTCGCTACCACATACAAAAACAGCGCAGCATACTGTAACAATTGTCATTCTAAGCCTAGTGAATTTTGATGTGATGATTATGGTGGGTTTTATGTCAGAATACAGCAGGCCTCAGTTTATGACGTCCAATGACGTCATCCCAAACATAAGTCAGACTCTTATATGGAAAAGCCATCTCCATGACTGTGAAAAAAAAAAAAACGTACAGCATGTAAGTTCTGATTGAGCCGAAAATTGAACTAGATCAGGCCGTAGAAATGGTATTCCAACGTAAGTTGAGAACCCCTTATATGTGGAAATATGAACACAAAACGAACATATAGGTAAAGGAGCTGCTGAGACTGAGTTTTGTTTTTTTTATTTACCACCACAATGTTATCTTCTGTGAACAACAACAAGAAACAGGACGTTCAGACTAGTGTCTGGATGTAAGAGATCAAAGAGACGTGAGCATTTTGCCAGAAAAACAAGTATCAATGAAAGAATCAATCAACCCCTCCAGTGTCATATTTACTGGAGGACATAAGTCGTGCTTTTTGACAACATACATTGCTTTGCACATTCTTTGCTAGTGCGTACAATCATTTAAATGCAATGAGAGTATAGCATGCACATATACTGACCCTATTTGCATATGGATAATTACATTTCCTGTGCACATACATTTTTATTAGTGTCTTCTATAATTCTGAAATACATTTCGCTGCAGAAAAACATGGTGTTCGGAGAATCCAATGATTTTAAATGCCCTAAAGCTACTGCATGAGTAAGAAATGGTCCAGCGTCCTGATTACAATAACACTGCTGTGGAGTACTCCAAAGATTAAAGATTTATGATCATTTGTGGTATCAGCCCATACCAGTTTTTTTTTTTTCCTTTTGGCATGTGAAAAACCTACAATGTGAATATTTGCAGGAGAAAATCGGTAATGCTGTTTTGAAGAAATGACACAACATTCAAAATGATGACTTTCCTCATTGTTATTAAACAAATAATGAATATTACCACCAATATTGCAATGTGCAATAAGGTGCTGTGCCCCGCATGATGAATAGCCTCCACAAAGAAATTCAATCAGAGGAGTTTTCTCATGCAGAGCAAGACTATTAAAGTTCTCTCCTGTAGGAGGGGAGGACGTATGCAACAATTCGCACTAACTGTTTACAGAAATAAAACTCTACCATCCCGGCAGGAAATGTCGTGAATGTATTAACTGCTTTGGTCAATGAGAAGACCAGGTTCGTAGAACATTATTGTTTTATGACACACTGTAAAACAATAATGTTCTACCAACATACTGAGATATGTCATAACTCATCTAATTTGGTTACAAATGTGGTTCCCCAAAAATAACAACCACACTACACAATAACAATGCACACCATACATTAGAAATGCATCTCAGGGCAGAACCGTCTGAGCAGAAAGTCAATTATTGACTGCTGGCTGTTGTGCTGTATATGACTGGCTGTCCCACCAAGGCCCAGCACCCAATAACGAGACAAGGCCACATTTTAAAACGTAACAAACTTTACACATATACCAAATAACTCAGATGTGAGTAACAGCAAAGACGATGCAGCTAATCCCCTACCTCCATGTATTAGTTGTATTTTTTCAATGGGAAACATTCAAACTCAAATAGCAAAAGAAAGTGGCCATTAGATAATACTTTATCCAAGTTTTTACATGCACACCCAAGAACATGCACTAATGGAACATGCCACCCCTGTGGTGTATCTTATGCGAGTAGTGGTGGTCGTCTGTGGGCACTAATGATGTGTCGTCCGTGAACGGATGTTTTTTTAATGTTTGTTATTGTTCACTGTAGGAACAATACCCAAAAGATTCTACTCGGTTTCATAACACAAAGAGGCAGGTGACCGAAACCTTTCTGATGAGGACCACAACGACCTATCCGACTCTTAACAACTGTTTTTCAACACTTTCCCAGTTGACCCCAAGGCCCCACCCAGGTTTCATAACACAAAGACGCAAGTGACCGAAACCTTTCTGATGAGGACCACAACGACCTATCCGACTCTTAACAACTGTTTTTCAACACTTTCCCAGTTGACCCCAAGGCCCCACCCAACGGGGGGAGCTGAAGTAGCTTTATTACCTCATTACCTAATTGCAAAAGCAGCTAGTACTATTTAAACAAGTTCTTTCAAGCAAAACGGTTAAGCACTGTGCCTAACTGGTAATACTGGAAATTCCATCGACACAGCAGAAAGGTACAGGGGAGAGTTCATCCATGTTTACGTAAACACTCACAGTACTTCCGCTGATGTCTGCTCAGCGCTGCAAAATCTTCCATTTCCCATTACGACAGGTGTGGGGAGAGGTGCACGTTGTTTCTTCTTGTCATGGTGCCGCACTGTCTCGGGTCTCCCGTTTACTCTTCATCATGTCCCAGGGCACCTCTGGTCTCTCATGGGGTGGCCTCCTTAGCTCTCCGCAGCGCTATAAACTAATGCTGTTGTTTGTTCAGATGTACCCAAGTGAAAGATTAGTTCACGGCGAAAGATTAGTTCACAGAGAATGATTCGTTCACTAAAAATTCAATAAGATAACATTGAAATAAAACAGAACTGCTGCAAATAGAAATGATTTATTCTCCTCTTGGTAGGTGATTTAGTGAATAACACAACACCTTGTTTGCATTGTTCTCCGTTCCCAATATCAGTACTTTAGCGGTATCTCTTTGTCGCTAAGAAACTGTTCAAACATATTGCATGGCAAAGTGCATTCAACAATATCAGCCTAAGTGTCTCCGTCATTTTGCAGCCTTCTGAAAACCATATCAGCATTTTCTTGACTAACAGCCAACACTGAAATTAACCAGATGCTAATTGCACCTTCTTAAAATTTAATGGCTGGTATAAATGTGAATATTCCTAGAAGCCACAAGAACGCCTAATTGCGGCACCGACAAACACATTTACTTGCTTGAATGCTTAGTGATTTGAATTACCACATAGAGGGTATGGAGATCTATCATTAGCACATTAGTGTAAGTGGAAATCGAACATTTATGTCACCTGGAAAGAGGCTGAAGAGGTAAATGAGGATTACAGTGATTAAATATGAAGAGCTAATTACTCATCTCGTATCTTTTGTTTGTGTCACCTGCGTGCTTTCAGTGGCATTTCGTGTGTTTTATGGAAACATTTCCTCGCTTCTTTGATGTCACTGAGTTTCAAGTAAAATGACACTGGCTTCAGACACAACACAGACATACAGAGGCTGAGATCAGCCATGAAATGTGGAATGAAATGCAGTGACAATCTAGCACAGGGGTGCCTAAGTAGATTGGGATCTACCGGTAAAGGAAATGCATCTAGTAAATCATGAGCAATTAAATTTCCCCCCCAAAATTAAATAATCTATACAAGTATAGAAATTGTTTAATATATAAACCGTTGAACTAGCTAAATAATTAAACAAACAGGTTAGGACAGTACCTCACTGTTAGGACAGTACCTCACCCAAAGGGGGCGTGGTGAAGTGCTTCCAATGGAATATGGCACACTGGTCATAAGTGTACCACTGCTGTATGAATGAACAAGCCTCCAGTCACTAGGTGGCAGCAGCTCATACAGTGGTTTGTACAGATAAAAATATACGTTATTAGGTTTTCAATAGTATTTCAATTGGGAGGGGTGAGTGAGAGGGGGCGTGAAAACATTTCTGTCCCCAAGGGGGGGCATGACAGAAAATAATTAAGAACCACTTGGTTAGGTTCTTGGTTATATATACATATATATCCCTAAATATAGACATATATATGGCCACATATCTAAGCATTTAAATAGTAGCTCTCGAATCAAAACAATGTGGATCCTAATCTAAACTGTTATATTCTTTCCTGGTTTACTCGCTGTTCTTTAAACTTTTCTGGACTCTTTCTGCAGTTCTTAACAGAAGTATTTTACTCTTTCTGAAAGATTGTAGTTTTGCAATACCCTTTAATGATTTTTGTCAGCTGAAATTCATGCACCACTGGACGTCCTGGGCGATGATGGTGCCCAAGGAGCTGGGTTCACTAAGCTGTGCTTCAAGATAAAAAGGGATATAGTGACTGAGTTCTTCAACAACCTCCTTAATTATCCCGACTCAGCCTATTCCCGGTGCTCCAGGTCATCTAATTTCCTTTGTGTAAGATGACTTACATCCAGAAGAGACAACCGGTGTAATGAGAGGTTCAATGAGAGTATTGTAATTCGCAACCTTTAGGGACGAACTGGACTGCAGACAGGGAGCTCAATCCCCGGTGTGAGAAAAAGGTAAAGTAAAAAATGAAACATGTACAGCTTTTGTGAGATTCGTGTTCCGATTGTACACTGATCAAATTTGGTCATTTATTTTAACATGCTGAGAGAGAGAAGAGAGCTATGAAAATATGGAGAATATGATCTAGCTGCAGGTAAGGCCAGCTACTGCGCTTGATCTACAATAAACCCAAGGTGATGAAATAATACAACAAGCCAATGTCAAGGAAACTGACTTTAGTCAAGTGCATGAGTTGTTCTTTGATTTGGTTGAACGATGAAGACGGCAGCAGTCTTGAAGCAGCCAGGCACGAGCCGTAATTCCTGATGTGAGAGATGTCGCTGAACTCTACAAAGGTTGTTGGGAGGATCATAAATAAACATGCTGCCTTCCACAAATTTAGAGTCAAATGCCGGAACAATCCATGGTTTACCGCTCAGTTGTCCAATTTATTAAAAGAAGTGGACTCGCCTAGGTTAGAGCCAGGAAAACAAAATCTGAGGACGACTGGCTGAAGGCAGCTCTGGAGTCTTTTGCCAAAGCTCACACCCACACTAGAAAATCTCAATCTAAGTTTCACTTTTATAAAATGATCAACGTACTCAAGGATCGTTACACATTTTGTAGATTAAACGGGAGCTTTATATTGGTCTCTAACTGTGAATAAATTACCAGCCCACATTTGGAGAATCCAGCACTCTTTCAGTGGTATAGCTGATATTTGCAGTTGCAGTAATGCAGTTGCTGTATTGGTCAGTTGTGGTGAAAAAGGAGCTGAGCCGAAAGACAAAGATCTAGGTTCCTACCCTTACCTATGGTCATGAACTTTGGGTCACGATTGAAAGAACAAGATCCCAGATACAAATGGATGAAATGAGCTTTCAGAACAAGAATATTTTTTTTTTATTCCCACATTAATTCGGTATTAGAGGACAGCACAGCGCTTTGACGTCTGGTTTTCCACTTTGACAGTATTAGAGGACAGCACAGCACTTTGACGTCTGGTTTTCCACTTTGACATGACAGAGGCTCTCGACTGCAGAAAATACCGTGCGGCTCTTCTGATCGATCGAAGGCCTTCAACACAGTGGAGCATGTCACACTGGCAGACTTTGTTACACAGGTTTATCAGAGCATGCTGTTGGCTGGTTCAACAATAGTAATCGTTCAAGCAGTATAACGTAGTTTATGAATAATCCCTTTCTTTTTTTTTTTTTTTTTGCTGTATTTTGATTGACAACCTGGCTTATGTTCACATTCATCAACTGAATACACACGTCAGTCAAACCTCGTATTTCTTGCAACAGCTCTGTTTCATGGCAACAGCATATATGAGCTGGTCAAGGAAGCCAGTGTGATATTGATTGAACGTACTTTAATAATTAGTTCCTTTTTTAAAATATAGCAGGGGGAACCAACAATATTTGTTGAATGGCCAGAATTTTTTTTGGGCAGACACTCAAATAATCTAAAAAAAAAAAAATCTATTTTTTGTCCAGTGTTATAAATCTATGTCATTTCTGTGTTTAGTGAAAAATATTTCTGAAGAAGTCAACCAGTTTTTTAAACATGGGGGTCGCAACATGGAGTTGTCTGGAGTTTAAATGGGGTCACTAGATATGTCGTGTAATACACAAAATCTTAAGTTTAATTTGTCCCACAATAATAGAAATTGAGTCTCCTATTTGCCCATACAATCTTTGCAACCAACACAGGCTGCCACAGGAGGCGCCACTGAATATGTGGTAGCAACTCACAAGCTTCCAAAAGGAAATTGCCATTAAAATATGCAGTTATTCTGGGAATCGAACCCTGGACTTTCTGCTCTCTACTTGCAGGCATGCTAACCTCTAAACTATGGAAGCACAATGGTGTCACAGTGTGTCTTTGCAACTCACACCAGCTGCCACAGGAGGCGCCGTTAGAGATATGTGATTCCTCCGAGGGCTCAAACCAACTACCTTAAGGCAGGTGTGTAAGGCAGGTGTGTAAGGCAGGTGTGTAAGGCAGATGTGTAAGGCAGGTGTGCTAAACTATGGAAAAAATAAAATAAAATGCAGAATCTTGTGGCAGAAAAAGGCAAATTTAAAAACCAAACTAAAATAAAAACCAGAACTAAAACTAAAATTAAAAATAGATTTCTTTTTAATATTGAAATTCCAGAGTTCAGCTTGGGTGAAATTTAGTAAGCCTTTCTACCATGCAACAAACAAGCAAATGATCCCTCTCCTGCCTCGGAATAACCAAAAAGCAATTTGTAGACAAATCTTTAGTCAAAATGTCTCAACAAATTTGGAATAAAAGTGCAAGTATTCACTCGTCTTTTTTTTCTTCCTGGCTGAGAAAATGGCATACTTTCCAAATAAAGTTTCATTTTTTCTAATGAAGGTGTGAAGGACTTCTCTACCAGACCCATTAAAAACCCATTATGTTGTTTTAGAAGGGACAATAAAGACAAATGAATTTCTGCCACAAAAGCTTTCTGTGCTGCCGCTGATTTGTGATGCAATTTTCTCCGTTTCTTTCTCCCTCCGTCTAATAGAAATCCATACGGCGTGCCCATACACTCTGTCTTCATACAGTCACCTGCAGCCGTTAACAAGCACAATGACTTCACTCCTCCTCCTCCGCCGTGACATATTCATTGCCACTATCAGATTATGATATTACCTCACCTTTTGCATCATACATGGACATGTTTAACATGACCGTTGGCCCGAAACAGGGAGGAGGGGGAGGGCAACTGCCTGCATCTCGCAGACTGATTCAGACCATAACTCTCTTTAGTGCATATTGACTTTGTCTTTACAGCTGACATGAACTATTTTCATGCTTGGCAGGGCTTTTTTTCATGGCCAGTCCCCTGTGTAAAGACATGCTGGCTCGGAGCACTCGTATAAAACCCAGAAAATTTGATGTTACTAGAGCAATCAGCTTACATCAGAGTGTCATCATGCTGTATCAAGGGGTTGACCCGTGCTTTTTCAACTAAGTAAATACTTTCCTACATAAGGTTTTGGTGTGCGTAGAGCAATGTCAGTGACAAAATAAAGCCATGGGTTACTTTTGGTATTATTAACATCGTTGATTTAAATATTCGCTTGATAGATGCGCTTAAACGGCCACACATATAATCTAAAAACAACTGTAGATTATACATTAATTAGGAAATAATAAGAAATTGGACTTGGCGGAGCATCAGAAAAATAATAACTAATAAGAGTTATACTAATTAAGTCAATATTCAAATAATTACATAGAAATTCAAATCACAAATGTCACAATATTTCAACTGCTTTTCTAATAAAGAAAATCATAATATTAAAGTGCCCCATTATGGTGACACAATCAGTGCTTAAAAAATACATAAATATTATTTATTATACATTTATATATTAAATATGTTGAGGAGTCATACAAGCAATGTACTGTTAAAGTTTGTTTTTTTCACTTATTTAATTGAAAATGCAACGTTGGTTTTTGATATACACAATATATGAAAACCGTATATTGTGTGGCACCTTTAAAACATTTTTCTCAAATGTCGAACCCTTCAACAATATATCACTGCATGTCAATTTGATTAATTGCATCTCGCACTGCTGATCTGCTTTAGTTGAGGTCTCTTCTTTAAAATATATATCTCACACTGACCTTAAAATACCAGTTAACCTAAAGGCTGATCTCATTTTCTAATGTATTCAACTAATTGCACTGAAGGTTAATTATTAGTGTAAGTGGGTATTCGAGATAGCCAGGTATTTATTACAGTACCATAAGTCACTAACTGAACTCATTGGGTTTTTTTGTTTGTTTTTTTAAGCAATACATACGTCACTATATTTCCCCACTGCCCAAAAATATATTAATAAATAAAATCAATTCAAGTGTTGAGTCAAATGATTCTTGAATCACCACATACACAGTGCATGTATATATGTGTGTGTATATACATCCTGTATATATATGGATATATGTATATTTATGCATATATGTATATATACACCCTGTATATTTATGCACATACATACATATATACAAATATGTATATATGTATACAGTATATATGCACATATGTATATATATATACATATATGCACATATGTGTATATATATACATATATATGCACATATATGCACATATGTGTATATATATACATATATATGCACATATATGCACATATGTGTATATATATACATATATATGCACATATATGCACATATGTGTATATATATACATATATATGCACATATATGCACATATGTGTATATATATACATATATATGCACATATGTATATATATATATATATATATATATATATATATACACACACACATATATATGCATATATGTATGTGTAATAATTACTTTAATTACTAATTATCCAACCCACTGGGTGGAATAGGCATGATTCAGTGTCAAAATTCTGTCAGAGCAATAATTTATAACCACTTTCTAACTCTGGCACCATTTCTAAGTTTGTTACTGTTGTCTAAGCCTCGCTGTGAGGTTGTCTCTTATCCAGTGACTCCCTTCAGGCTAGCTGTCTGTCAAGGACAACTTTCAACAGAAGCCCCTGCATGTGCTGACTGTCGCGCATTGAGAGCTTCAGGTGAATGTGCGCTTGTGTGTGTGTGTGTGTGTGTGCTGTGAGATAGAAATACAGAGATGCCGGTGGAGAAAATGAGATAGATGGACAGAGATAAAAATAGAGTGAGAAAGGTTAAAGGCTGTTAAGTCAATGGAGATGGATAGATGCGGAGGTGTCACTGTTTTGTTGTCTCGATAAAAAAAAAGGGTTGTTTGGATCAAATTTCTGGGTAGTGTGTTGTAATCGGACCAAGGGTCCTGTTGCAGGATGAACGGAATAAAATCAATGGACTGTAGGTGAAAAATGCCAACTTTTCCTTTTAAACTATCAGTCGCTGGAGTGGAGATTGCTTCAACGAGCAAACGGTAAATAACAGGAAGAAGTATGGCTCAATGCGCCGAGGAGTAAACTAGCAGGAAGAAAGATGTTGCTCCTGTCAACAATCCTCACCAGGTGCAGTGGTTCAGTATTCTTGCTCGCTACGTGAGAGACCAGAGTTGATGCCACTTCCATTCTCCAGCTGCATCAGGGCTGTGTTGTTTTGAACAAGCAACCAAACACTCCCTCCCTTCTCCCCCGGTGCAGAGAAGCTTGCTGCTCCCGTACATGTGTATACGTACGATAGCAAATGAAGCTGCTTTTTCCTCACGGGAAGCAGGAGCTGGGAGGCAGGGAGGCGAGGACAAAACTAGGACAAAGATCATAACAGAAGCATTTCACTCCTAACCAGGGATTTTTACAAGGAAGTAGAGGCTAGAGGAGAAGATGCAGGTCAGAGGAGAATGGGGTTGGACACGATGGTAAATAATATATAATGGCGGGGAAAAAAACAGAACCAGAGAAAGAAAGAAAGAAGTCTTTATGTAATAGAATTAAGAAATCGACCAGCACTTGATGAATGGGAAACGTGTGTGTTACTAGGGATGCCCGATAATATCGGTCAACCAATATTATCGGCCCGATATTTGCATATTCATGAAAACACGATGAGGACATGCCTGGGTTTCCGCAAATTATCTGTGCCCTAAAAATAGTTTTGAGGAAAAATGTGAAAGTGAAATCGACTAGAAGGCAGCATAGCAGCTCATTTTATTACCGTATTTTTCGGACTATAAGGCGCACTTAAAAATGTTTATATTTTCTCAAAAATCGACAGTGCCCGGGGGACCCTATGTATTACTTCTAGTTGTCACACACATCACACATGATGACACACAACTGAAGCACACTGGGAGTCAACAATGACTTTTAACTCTGTTATCACAACTAGAAGATGCTCAACAACAGTTATTACAGTATGGTTGTATAACCCAAATCCGTGCAACGTCGAGTCGTGCCTCCCAACACCCGGAGACTCTGCGTTGTGTTTTTGGATTGTCGATTTATGGTGCGATGCGGGACGACTCAGACGCATGACTGTCAATTTGGTTTTTTATCGATGCAGGCATAACAACATCCGTACTTCCGCACGGAACGGCATCAAAACAACAATACGGTGACCATCCAGAACAAAACTTATGTCACTGCCCTTTTCCACAAATCTCCGTCCCTATTGATCTGCTACTCCATGCGCACCCATCTCACCGATATTGTCAAAACCCAAGTGAAGCAAACTATTTCGGCCCTTTCCATCATTCCAGGTGGATTGACCTCAGAATTCCAACTGCTAAATATTGGTGTTAACATGGCGTTCAAAGTTAAATTGCGAGCTGCGTGTGTGGGAGCATTGGATGACAGAAGGTGAACACACATTTACCAAGACAGGGAGGCAACACCGGGCAAGTTACGCCACTATCTGCTAATGGATCGTGGATGCCTGGGCTAAGGTATCAGTCCAAAATGTTTCATGAAGGCCAAATCATCACTGAACAACTAATTACCAGCAATGAGACTGACTAGGATAATGACGAGAGGGATCCGGGCATGCTTGATTGTTTCGCTTCATTGTTTCGCTGACTGTTTTGTTTTCGCTTAATGCGCCTTATTATCCGGTGTGCCTTATCTATGAAAATAGACCCGTTCATTGATATTACACCTTATAATCCAGTGCGCCTTATGGTCCGAAAAACACGGTAATCTATTTTAATGACCACAGGGTGGTATGCAGAATGCTGGTGCCAGCAACTCATGGTATGTGCCAGCAACTCAAACAGTGGTTTGTACAGATAAATAAATAAATAAATATTACCAGGAGCTCAATAGTATTTCAATTGGGAGAGGGGGAGTGAAAAAAACTTCTGTCGCCTAGGGGGCGGCATGGCTGAAAATAATTGAGAAACACTGCTTTAACCCATCACCTTACTGAGCAGGCGACACTAAACTTCTTTAACCACCAGGTCACCATTGCGCTGCTACAATATATTGGTATTGGTTTATATCGGAATTGGAATTTAAGCATTTGGACTTTACTTTTATTTTGGACTTCCTTAATATTGGAAATCCCTATAATATAATTCGGCCGATATTTTCTGAGATCCTTAATTTCTACTTTTAGCTGGTTGATGAAATCATGAACACATTACCTCTAATGTGCTTCTTACTATTTGCACCACAGTTTTTATATATTAAATGGCTCTTTGAATACTTCATCTTGCCTGGATATTATTAATTGTTTCAAAATACAAACTGCATCGGCACTGCATGTGAAAAGCAAACAATAAATAGCATATAGTATTAGCCGAGATGATTTTTTCGCAATGAAGAGCAATAAACAAACAATTTGATATTGTACAGGAAGAAAGTGCATTTCATAAACTGATAGTGCCTTTGACTGTCTAAAAAATATGATGTGCATGAGATGATTTGCCTCAAGCAATATTAAAAGCATGCTTTTAGTCAACATAGCCTCAATCTTTACTTTACATCCAGGGATAGTTGGAAGCCAGACTCAAAGATTCATTTGAGTTTGAGATATTTTCTCAGAAGAATGTGTGGGGTTTAATTTTGAAGTATTCCTAAGCATGGAACCGTAGTGTTCTTTTTCACAAAGTAGAAACCAACAGCATTGCAATTTCATTTTTTTGGCCAGCACTAAAACCAGGCATTTCTATTGCAATTCTTTTTTAAGTCAGCAGGGGAGCTAATGTGAACCTTTTAACAATAACAATTACCAATTTAACAATACTCACAAAAGTATTGATTGCGGTAACGTAAAATTGAACTGATCCATTTATGTCATATGACCCCTGACAAGTAGAGAGCAGTGACTCCATGTGATCCAGTCCAGTAGACATCTTTGTCCATAGTGGTAGCAGTTAAACTATTTAAATTAAATACAGTTAAATTACAGTCATGTCATTTCTTATGACTAATATTTTAGCGTGGTCTATTCAGCGTAGTCCTTGTAGTATAAATGAAAAAGTAATAATAATAAAGTATCTATGCTGTTGAATAGAAATATACCTATACTGTATACCTGACTGCATAAAATTGCATATATTTATATTTTACACCTGCCGAGTTCAGGAAGCTGCAACTGAAAACACATTCTGGAAGAATGTCAGAGCTGGGGTTCAGAGGTTAATGATGGTGGGCATGATTCTTTAGGCCAGGGGGAATGTCACGGTCAGAATAAAATGGGCGTTGATACAATGGACACCATGAACAATGTATATTTGGAAATGCATAAAACCTAATTTATCATTGCACAGTGCTTTGTGAACATGCATGAGGCAATATGTTTTGCTAGAACAGACTCGAATAGACAATGTTCTGAAAAGAGTACAGTGTTGGAGAAGGAGCCAGGTTTCTATATAGAAGCAGCAAGATATTACAAAAAAAAATATGGATGTCTGGCCATGACCTTCTATGTCATCATGAAACCACAACTCGTTTGGTAAAATTTAAATTTGCTGAGCAGATGCTGCATGAATATTTGTATGTCGACATCAGTGAGCTACTGCTCAAATAAAATATTGAAGACTTATGGAGCAAAAAAAAAAAAACGTACGGCTACATTTTTTATGTCTTATTATTTGAATATAAAAAAAACTCACTTTCTTTGAAGTTTGATTATTACACTCTTCATCTATGTTTGTGTGATATTTTTGATCCATCTTTGTTTTAGGTATTTGAAAAGTTTCTCTAAATTATTTACACATTTTCAATGCACAGAGTAAGGAATGACGACAAATAAAGCCAATTAAATTTGCATCCTGTGTTGCATTTTATATCATTGGGAAGCAGGCATGACACTAATGCCTCACTAGAGAGAGGTGCAGAAAGATTATTCCAAAATCAAAATAACAGAAACTCACTGGATAAAAGACCATGTAGGAACAGAGCATGAAGTGACACCAACCAGGAACTAAGAACAAGAACTAAGAGCACAGAAACACATAGCATACACAACTGCACAAAAACACAAAGCATGGCCACAGAACAAAGACTGAGTGAGGGAGAGAGGTGTTCATATATATACCCAGGGAACCAGGTGACACCAGTGAGACTAATTAACAGAGACAGGTGAGTGTGATCACACTGATTCACTTCACTGATTAACTGATTGAACTTCACATGCAGGAGGAAAGGCTGATGTGAGAGACTGACACACTCTGCAATATTTTAAAAATCTTTTTTTTTTTTATCCTTGTTCTAAAAATACTTCTCAAATAGTGGGGCACAGTGTGGTGCACAGGGGATGAAGGTTGGGGAGAGGGGCTTCCAATGGAATATGGCATGCTGGACACAAAGTGTACCACTGCTGTTATGCTTGAACGATAAACCAGCCTCCAGTCACTAGATGGCAGCAACTCATACAGTGGTTTGTCCATCCATCCATCCATCCATTTTCATCCGCTTATCCGTTACCGGGTCGCGGGGGCAGCAGTCTCCACCCAAATCACATTGCACCGTACCAACCCCCCAAACCTTCCTGCAGGTGGTAAGTCCACTGGAAGGTACCAACCGCCCTAACCGGGATTTGAACTTGCCCAGGAGGTGAAAAAAAATCTGTCCCATGGGGGGGCATGACAGAAAATAACTGAGAACCAACTTATCTTAAAGGTCTGACTCTTACACTGACCGCATTTAAAGTCACTGTAAAAAGTTGTCAAGGAGCATATTAATAAAATCTGATGCAAAATCAAAAAAGTGCACAGGTTCCTGTTGTTTGGACAGATGCACTCGATTTGTGGCCTTTATTAAATCGAACATCAATTCTAACCCACAGTGGCATCCAGGCTGTTTCTTTTAACCTTCTGTTTCGCTTTTATGAATCGTTAAACGCATCTCCTATAAACAACACACAGAAAGGTTCTGTTGACATTTTCATTGTTTTGGTCTTTTACCAAACTGTTGCGTACACCAACAACCCTACCCGGGTAATGAACGATTCAACTGTTAATCCCAAAATGAATCCCAAAATTCTCACGTTCCCCTACTCCCCCGCAAAAAAGGGCGGGGAAGTGTTAGTTCCTCCGCTATTGTGTGTGGCTTTTTTACACCGTGCCACTTGGTAAGCAACTTTATATGAGGCAATTGAGCAGTTGCCCGCACGGATGCAGCTTTAGCAAAAAGATACTGTTGAGTGAGGCAGTTTTTGAGTTTGTGTCTGAAAAACTCAAATAGCTTTGTACTTGTGTTCTGGATGGTTTGTCTCCAAATGTGGTCTTTGCTTGTTTGGCTTCAAGCTGTTGCAAGCAAGCACTTTGAGACGGTACAGATGAAGCCAAACACAATATTGGTGTAATCAGATTTTCTAGTCTTTGGCTTAGAAGGAATTTTTGGCGATGCTTCATCCTCTGCTTTGCGATCACGTGGGAGTTCTGTCAAAAACTTGTCCATTTAATGCTAGCGTTGCTTACATTGGTCAGTTGTCAGGAGTGAGATTCTGTGTGTCGTGAGGTGCAGGTGGGTCGCGCTGCACTACTGCTGCTCGGAGCAGATCAAACGGTGACAGCAAAAGTGAGAACGAGATTCAAAAATACCAAACTTATTTTTTTGCCAGTCTCTGGTTAAACATTTCCAGCATTGGACAATATGTTATGCTATGTTTCATTCATTCCATTTCATTCCTCCTGCCATGGCAATGCACCCCCCCCAAAGAGATGTGCCCACGCCCTCTTTGGGAACCTTTGGTTTACATGAACATGTCTATACCTTTTATAACAACGTACTTTTATAGTGACAGGGTTTGCTTGATACACTTCAAAAGACATAGCTTTCAGATACCGGAGATGTCATGTTATACCTCCATAAACCCCCTCACTGCCAATCAAATCACCCCCCTCCCCTAGCACAGAGCTAAAGTTTGTTTGCAAAGCAGAAAAACTTAAAGTGACCGTTGAACCACACGCAAATGAAACAAATACTTTTTTTCTTTTGATCTGCCAAACAATCGTGAGTGTAAAAGAAAAAAAGGAACAGTGTGTACGAGACAAACAAACCCAGACACAGCAGATCAAACCACCCAGCATGCAAGTCAGACCGAAATCCAATCAAGTGAGTGAATTTCTTTTGGGCTGTGTAGCCTAGTTTATTTTGTTTTTTATTAGTTATGTGTCTTATTAATTTTAGTGTCTTCCCCTTCTGAACAGATATGGGTCTGTTTTAAAGCCCTACTCTACTGAACAGATATGGGTCTGTTTTAAAGCAAGGTGTCATTATAAATCCTCCAAAACACGGATTGCTAAATCCTAGCCCAGGGGCCATTTCCAGACCCCCAATCCCCCTCATCTGCCCCATGACAAGATGTCAATGACCAGACTCATAGTCCCATGGGGGAATGGGCCTATGAGTGCAAGAAATTGTGCTACAAAAAACTGGCAGCAGACGTGCAACAGCGAGGATGGAAGGCAAAGGTCTCTCCAGTCAAAGTGGGATGCAAACGTTTTGCGGCTTCTTTCCATCACCCGGCTCCTAAAAGATCTTGGTATCCGTGGAGAGGCTCTGCGACAGACAATTACATCATTCTCCAAAGCAGCGGAAAGAAGCAGCCGGTGATTATGGGTCAAGCGGAAGGATCCCTACTGGGCCCCAAAAAACACCAGGACCTACTCACTTATCCTCCCCAACTCCAGCTCCCACTTGAGACCCCAGCTGAGGAGGAGGGTAAACAGGATATGAGATCAGCACTAGGCTTGACTCAGGCGAGAGCTAGCCCCTTCCTTGCATAGTCCCATGAGCTGTGCACTTTAAACAACAGGCAATACTCATGATTGGACTTGGGACACAACCTCAGGGTTGACCACCCTGTAGCTGGGCCCCTTTGATATGTCCCAAAATTAACACTCTTCCTATGGCTGACATATAACCCCCATGCGACTCTCAACATCAAGATAAACCTTATGGCACTACCAAGATATTGGCACAACGTTGACGTTGGTAGCAGTGGCTCTCAACCCCCTTGAGTTTGAGACCCCTACTTTAAACCCTTACTCCTCTTGGAGTTTGTCTTGGTTAAGCATGGATAGCTTCTCACATTTATTTGGGAGATTCCACCAAGATCACCCTTTCTGTTTTGGTTCCATTGGAGGGTAACGTTACTTTTTCAACGTTATTGAAAAATAGTCTCACACCCCTGGCCTTATATGACTGGACAACAATTGTAAAACACACAGGTTTTACAGTACGGTTTGTGTACTTCCACTGCTGTTTTTCATCACAGTATATACACACGTCTGTGCACTGAACTGAACTATTCCGCTGGGTGTCTTTGTAGAAAAGTGTTCAGGAGGGAAAGTAACAGCTGTGTGTCGTGACTGCGATTAAAATAACTTACACGTGATTATTCTCTAATTGGTGTTGTGTACATACCACACGCAGTACTACACAATAGAGAATACTGCGTAGTATGCGGTACACACGTACCGAGTACGTGTTTATTGAACAGAAGTGAGGGTGTTAGATGAACCTCACGTGACATCCTATTTGTTTGGTTTTTTTTTAAAACTAAAAATGCAAATGTATTCCTATTCTGGTGCCAGCATTTTCTGTCATCATTTTTTATTTTTTTTATGTTTATGTTTATTCCTGTCTCCTTTTAATGAAGAAGTGCAGATCCCATGCCAAGAAGAAGAGATTCATTCAAAGGCAAACGACAGCCGCACAAAAAAGAAGAATATTAGAGACATCAAATTAAGCTTCCTTTTTGTTTCAGGCACCCCGTGTTTTGTTAGTCTACTGTAGATAAATATTATACAACATTAGCTCCATACATCTTTGAAAATCAATTTTTTCTTTCTTCTTCCTCATTCTGTATTTTCTCTTCTCGCTTTTCAGCCTAACAGAAAAGTATCAAAAAGGAATTGGCGCCTTTATAATGGGTGGTGCTAATGCAGATGAATGGTGCAGATTTTTAGAGCGGTGAAGCCTTTTACCCATCCGCAGCTGGCTTTCATTTAACTCTCCGATACACAGCCGAGAGTAAATTAATGCTAGCTTTCTGCAGCCTTAATACAAAATTTGTATTAATGATCGGTGAAACCAGAATTCCTTACTTAATATGATACAGTTTACTTTTTTTTTTCATTTTCTGGGACAATACTGATATTGATGCTTTGTGAGTTTGTTTTTGTTTTTTTATCCCAATAATCAAAATAAATACTGTCCATTTACCAACTTATTCGTAACAGTCATAACAAATGACATTACTTTCTATTTATAACATTAAGGGACAAAGATGTCTAGTGGACTTGATCATATGGAGTCACTGCTCTCTTCTGGTCAGTGGTCATGTGACATAAAATCATCAGTTCAATTTAATGTTAATGTGGGGGGAAGGGTGTTGTAGCGCAAAAGCCTGTATATAGAAAGTTACCCTAAAAGATGTGGAAGGGACACATGCGCTTTTTGTCATTCATTGATCATCCATACATTATGAAAAAAACTGATTCTAAATCAATACTCGGTATACCACAGAATTGATACTTACAATACAGTACTTACTCAGGTCTGAAACCCATACATCTATCTACTGTCATTTGTCTCTCTCTCCCAGCTACAAATACATCCATCCATCCATCCATCCATTTTCATCTGCTTATCCGTTACCGGGTCGCGGGGGCAGCAGTCGCCACCCAATTCACATTGCACCGTACCAACCCCCCAAACCTTCCTGCAGGTGGTGAGTCCACTGGAAGGTAACAACCGCCCTAACCAGGATTCGAACTTGCCCAGGAGGTGAACCCTGGGGTTCCACACCAATGACAGAGACATTGCCTCTGGGCCAAAGCGCCACAGCTACAACTACATGTGGTCAAAAAATGTTGACAGAATATTTGAAGCACCCTTAAAGGTGAGTAGGGGAAACCATCACGTTCGCTTAACTTATGATGTTCGGCAGACTGTTAACACTGACAACGCACTCTGTGTGCATGAAGACAGGAACCCTGTATGAGAAACTAGGCTTTTTGAGTCTACAGTATTTCCGTAGAAACAAGCGAAGAGCCCTTGATTAACGGTTAACTAGCTGCAGCAGACCTGCGAACATGTGCAGCAAAAGATTCTCCAACCGTGTGGTGTTGAGAGCAAGGTGAAAGGCAGACACGTTCAGAAAACTTTCCAGACACACGTTTTTTTTTTTTTCACAAATTCGAACAAATGTGGATGTGTTACCCATCAAAGGAGTTTCCAAGTACGTTCCAGCACCAAGGCCTGATGTGTTTATAGAATGGCAAGAATGCCAAGCAACAGAAAACACATTCAAAAAGTTTGGACAAACGTTGCATCACACTTTTTTTGTAGATTCTCTAAGAAGGTCAAGGTGTCTGTCAGAATCCTTAAGTGATTTTAATATGAGATGAGGTTGCTCACTTCAAAGAGATACCACTCTCTACCTGGCTTCCTCAAAGAATAGGACATGACCTCACTGCCAATTTCTCATCGTTATATCATACATGTGATGTGTGGGTTTTTTCTATGTCTTGAGCGGGGTTTTTTTTCTGCTGTTTTGTCTGGTTATAGCTGCATTGAATTCGGAGCTGATGAGCCTGAGTAATTCTTGTTTCTTGGTTTGTGTCGTAGTTTTGGATTCCTGCCTACTGCCTTGTGTTTTGTGTTTTTGGGAGTTTTCTCACCACTGTCACCTGTATATAGCTCACTTCACACCACCTGGAGCGTCACTGCTACGTGGAGTTGGCGCATAACCCCCTTCCCGGATACCTTCCCTTCTCAGAGACTTTGTAAAAACGAATTTGGTGAAGAATAAACTTGGTCGTCTGCTTCTGGGTCCTCCAGTTTTTTATGTATTATTGACCAATACTTAACAATACGATTCATAATTTAATAATTAAAATAATTATGTTTATTTATCTGTACAAACCGCTGTATGAGTTGCTGGCACCAGCATTTTAGATACAACCCCCTGATTATTAAAATAGACTAATAAAATTAGCTGCAATGCTGCCATCTAGTGGCTTTTGCTTTCACATACAGCCGTTTTTCCCCCAAAACTATTTTGAGCGCATACATCATTTGGCGAAGCCCAGGCATTGTGTTATCGGGTTTTTCATTATCGGTGGAAAAAACCAATAAAGAGTCTTACAGATATTACATATTAACATTATCGGTGGAAAAAAAGAGTCTTACAGATATTACATATTAACGCTAATATCAGGCCGATAATATAGGTCAACTGATATTATCAGACGTCCCTATTGTTTACCTATCACCTCATTTTTGCAAGTGAATAATGATTTGCAGTACGAGTTGACACAACTGTGAGGGTTGTATAATTGAAACAGAACCATATGACTTCAAATGATTCAACATTCCCTCAGCAGTTTAATGCAAGTGCAGCCAAGATTCATGCTGATGCACACCAGAGACACTGGCATCCATCACCGTCACTGTGTCTATATGCACTGAGCTTATAGATTGATTCTGTTCATTTGTTATCTGTGCTTCTCACTGAATTGTAGCTGCCATTTAATAATGTATCGACCTGGAGATGTAATCGACAATCATCTGCCTCCTGCACATCATTTCTACACAGTTTTCCTCATCAGCTCTTTGTCTATGTGTACCTTTTTCTCCTGTACTGCATACCCATTCCTCTTTTTCACTACTCCTTTCTCTGCAGAGCAGTTCTACACCAGTGACTAATAATTTGGTTTCATTCAATGTTTTACTGCTATGGGCTAAGCTACGCTCCCCTGTATTTGCTAAAAGGCATCTATATACTGTATATATTAAGGCATTTTGTATTGTATTTTGGAACAATTCTGCTCACCTGTATATGTCTAGCCTACAACCTCACGAGATACGATGCGCAAAATACAAATCATGTGTTGTTTGGCCTTGTCATGCTGTTACACCTGTTAAGCAGGGAATTCAATCAAAAATCCTGTTTTACATCACTTTATCTTTTCAACATCACAGACTTCCTCATGTTTTTTCTCCTAAAAGGTTTAATCAACATAGTTGCTTTTAAAAGGGAGACGTTCAACAAACAGCACTCATTATTGTCGAGGAAGTGCGTTCAGACAGGTCTGTCAATCTCTATCAAAGAGTACTTTTCCTCACTTAGCAAGACTAAAATTAAATTTGCTTTGATTTAGTTTGGTACCCTGAAACTGGAAAGCTGCAGAATGCCTTTAGTGCTTAATGCTTAAATA
>NC_024318.1:17863400-17870690 GCF_000523025.1 Cynoglossus semilaevis | reverse complement strand
ATATATATATATATATATATATATATATATATGTACATATATATATAGAGATAGATAGATAGATAGATATTACATATTTATGCTAATATCGGACCGATAAAATTGGTTGACGGATATTATCAGACATCCCAAAATATTTATACCGTCAGTATATTCAGTAGATATACACTCATAACGTATTACCTTTTTATATGCTTAAACCATGTATAACCGTATACAAATAAGGTTGAAGAGTTCTGTTAGGAAACTGGATGTGAATTTTCTCAAAAAAGACATTTTGCCTCTCATCCAAGAGGCTTCTTTAGAACTGAAGACGCCTCTTCAACCTTGACCATGACCATTGACCTGGATGACTGAGAATCTTTATAGACATATACAAATAAAGAAGGGAGGAAGGGAGGGAAGAGAGTTGGCCCATACGTAGACACTTGATTCCGTACCTTACACATACATGACGTAACTTACATAAACTTAGAATTAATTTTTTTTTAACTTTTTTACTTCTCTTCTTTTTTTCCTTTAATAGTTTTTATTCTTTCTTTAGCAGGCACCATGCTCATATTTATCGACAATTTCATGCTTATTTCCATGGTCATCATATGTTTCTTCTTCTCTCTGCCATCCTTACCACTCACTCTCTTAGGACTCATCACTATTATGAAAAAGAATGCACAAAATAGAGAGAAAAATCCCATCGATAAAGCAAACAGCGGGAGATGCGTACGGAAGTCGACGAACACTTGAAGTGAACGAGTGAGGCGGCCACCTAGAGTTGGTGTCTGTAAGCGTGCTCGTATCTCAAATCTTTACTTGTATCTCGAAGCAAGAATTTCCCCGAGGGCTTGCTCCTATATTGAGATGCTCGTATCTCAAGGTTCCGCTGTAACTGTATTTGTCCTAAAAGTACATATGAAGTAGATATAAAACAGGTTATTTATATTTAAGACATAAAAAATGTATGTATATGTATGCATATATATATATATATATATATATATATATATATATATATATACACATATAAACATATACATATACAACATATATGTCGTACAGTTCATCTTAGGCCCTTCATGACATCACTGGCAGCATATCTTTATTTCGTAGATGTTTCTTGATCGCTAATTTTCTAACTGCGTTTTCTTGACCTCTGTTCCACAACCTGCTGTTAAGAGTGCCGTACCCCTGCTCCCATCTCTCTGAGTCATGCATTTGACCCTTTATTCCATGTGTAGTTGTGATCGAAGTGTGAACCCTGTAAATTCCTAATCAAGACAACTGCAAAGATACAATCAAAGAGGATTTAAGAGCATCAGACATTTGACATTTGGAGAGGTGTAAATTGTGACTGCTGCTGGCTCGGATTCCTGTGAAACACCAGACACAACCACAAGAGCTATTTTTAGGTCGTCTTTAATGAGCTTAGCTTACTTGTAAATTCTGTTTTGCTGCACTTGCTGAAAGTAAGAAGCTACACAGTTATATTACATCCTGAGGCCGTGAGCTCTCTGAACAGCGCCGGCTGCAGGCTAGTGAATCAGTGACTGTCTTAGGGAGTACAGCAATAGCCGTCACATATTTTCGCAGTTCAAAATTAAATATTTAATCCGGACCACAGGCATCTTTACAAGTTCTGATGACAAGGCGAAGAAGCCCATGATTCATTGATCTGAAGTAACACAGTCGGCAGCTGTGAAAGTGCAGAGCAGAAGCTGCCAGAAAACTCATCCGGATGTCACAGTACACCGCAGGGTCAAACTGATATGTCAGGAGCAGTCGTCTTACTCAGGCACAACACAACTGTGCATGTGTGACAGTGCAAGTGAATTGCTTCTGCTCGTTTCAAGGTGGTGCAGCGGGGAATTTTAATCATCTTCCTGATGTTTGCTTTGCTAGAAGACAAACAGAACTTTTTTTTTTTTTTACTCAAAAATGAAACGCTTATACATCATAGCCGCTGCCTTTAATCAGCCTGTAGTACCTCAATAACTCACTCTTATCAGATAAATATTGGTTTAACACAGTGCTTCTCAAATAGTGGGACGGGGCCCCCCAGAGGGACACGGTGAGATGTCACGGGGGGGTGGGTGAGTGGACTTTCTGTCTTTATATATGACTTTACTAATCAGTTTTGAGAATCAGGGGATTGTATGAAGAGTGCCAGCAACTCATACAGTTGTTTGTATAGATAAATCAATTATATTTTATTATATATTACCAGGTGTTTAATAGTATTTCAACGCCAGTCCTGATTATAGACAACTAAACACAATTACAAAAACATGCAAAATAACAAATACTGTTTCAAAATATAACTGAGAAACTGAGTTTTTTTTTTTCCTTGTTTCATTTGTTTAGCAAATATAGTACACTTAGTTTAATACAGAGGTTCCCAAAGTGGAGGGTGTGCCCCCTATGAGGGCAGTGTGCTATTACGGGGGGAGCGTGGATGGAACGAATTAATGAAATATAATGCAAAGTTTTGTCCTCTGCGGGACTGACAAAAGACTTGAAAATGCCAATGCTAGCATAAAATGCTAGCATAAAATGGACACGTTTAAGGTGCGTAAAAACAGTTACATTTAAAATGTGTGTAACAAAGAAGTCTGAAAACTTTAAATAGACCAAGCATGGGTAGAAATACAGATGGAGCGCCGCACAATCTAAGGACAACGGCTCTGTGCATTAGCAGATCATCCGTCTTGACCTGTAAGGATTTTAACTTTACTGTCATAGAGCTAAGCTAACCCAAAATGCTTTTTAAGGTTAATCTCATCCTCAGCTCTCCAACGTAGAGAGTAAATGCACCTTATTCTGCTGCTTCACTGAACACTGCTGCCTTGGCTGCAATGAAACCAAATGAGTAGAAATGTGAGAAACTCCTGGGCCATTAAGCCCATGAATTAGATTTAACATATGTTAAACAAAGTATAGAACAAAGTGAGCCTGACTAAAGTGATAATGCCCCAGAGAGAGCAGAGCAGGTCGCGGGCTGCAGTCAAAAGACTAGGGGCTGCTGCAAACACCCTGGTATCATTTATCAGTTTTATATTTTTTTTTTATTTCTTTATTACCTTTATAGATACTATCATTTCAGTTTCATATACTTCTACCTTCCGCTGAATTTTTTGGACCTTTAAAGGATATACTGTACAGTGGGGCTTCGATATACGAGTTTAATCCGTTCCACAGCAGATCCACTAGTATCTCCAAATTAAAAACCAATTAATTTGTTACAGCCTACCATAAATATACTATTAATTAATTAAATTAAAATCCCCCCTTTCTAAACATCAAAAACATAGATATAAACAAATATATTGATAATATAAAATAATAATTAAGAAAACATTTTATATTATTGTTATAAAATGGGTAAAATAAACAAGCGAAGGACATATACTGTAAATATATATATATATATTTCAGTATGAATGTACAAAAAATGTCATTTTGTCATTTATTGACACATATAGTAGAATATATATTAGCTCTTAAATTAATTTAGGATGTAATGTATAAATTTATTATAAATAACAAAATTATAATATAAATATATACAAATTTATATACATGGTTTTCTGCATATATACAGTATATATTTATGTTATGTTATGTTATAGGTGTATATATATATATATATATATACATATATACACACGTATATACAGTACATGTTTATATACACTACATTTTCAGAACGTACAAAAATCATTTTGTACAAACAAGATATAATTATACAAATGTGTATATATATATATATATATATATATATATATATACACACACACATTCATCATTAATCTGTATGCAGTGAAACCCTACATCTTACACACGGTATTTACACAAAGTTATGCCTTATCACTGTGTGAGTGGGAAAAAAAATATATACCATAACCAAAACAATAAACCTTTTCTCGCTGCTCAACCATTGCCACGGTAACATGGTCTCATTTGCGATTTGTCATTTCATTTGAGCTCTGTACTGTACTTGGGGCTCAGTCGAAAGTTATTTGATTTTTTTGTTGTAATGTTAATCATAATTGTCCATTTATCTGAATCTGTGTGTAATCTTTTAAAAAGAAACATCAATAGTTAGTTGTTTGTTTTTTTACAGAGGTCATGCTTCCAGTTTGAAAAGATTTGAAGTGTTGTTCCCCATTTTATCACCAGGAACTACAGTACAATAACATTTGTTAAAGTAAGCAGTGGGTAAAGAAAATAAAAAATAAAAGTCCATTTGAGCATTCTAATCGACAAGCAATTTACTCACTTCTACCAAAATGAGATGGAGAAGGGGGAAAAGAGAATGCTTATGTCATAGATTTACCATTTTAAATCCAAAATGAAGTTTTAAAGAGGCAAAGGAGAAAGTACAGTTTGATCTGGGAGTAAATATGGATTTTTTATTTATTTATTTTTTTAGCAGACAGCAATGTTCTTGTACCTTTGTATTATGTCACCTTCACCGATTGATTCAACTTAGCGTGTACTCATCAATCTCCTACCATGCGTGCTGTCAACGATGTCAGCACTGCAACAACAGTGTGGGCTGTTGGTGAATTTGTCATCATGTGATCCATGTTTCGAAGCTGTTCTCTCCTACATGGATGAGTGGGAGGTGCGGGGCAGATATTACACACTCGGGCTGTGTTGTTTCTCCGGTCTCGCACTGTGGCCGTCACTTCTGACTCACATCCACAAGCACCAAGGACGTGTTCGGCCCTGGATTTTCAATTATTTTACTTTTATTGACGCGTTTATGTAAATGGTCGGTGTATCAGGTCGACGTCCTTGGTCCATTAATTAATGCACACGTGTTGTGCCTTTACTTACTGTAGGACAATAATTGAAATCAATTTACCCTAATCTTGCATTATATCATCCATTAGAAATGATCATTAAATATGAAAAATAATTCTAATACATATATATATATATATATATGTTCAATTGTCAAAACACTATTCCTATTCCTACTATTCTATATATGGTAAATATATATATATATATATAACCATATATACTGTATATATATATCCCATTGTCAATAAACTACTCCTGTGAAGTCTTCTGTGATGTGTTGTAAGGTAAGGGTCAAATAAAAGTAAGCTCAAAAAGTAAATACCAAACAGCATCCTGTGACGCAGCTGGCTGTAGAAATAATTTGCTGTAGTTTACGAACAGATGTAAAAAAGGAAAGGAAGGAAATCCAGTATAAAAGAAACCAAGGTTGCGTTTCCCACTGTAGAAGCAGTAAAGTTCAATCCAATCTGAACTCACTTGATCAATAGCTAAATTTAGCATATTAGCATCATTGCATATTTTATTTACAGACTTTGCTGCAGAAGAGGAAAGTTAATAAATATTTTTACCTTCATAAATAATGCATGCTTTTTATTCAACCTTAATAAAATGCATCAGCATCAGTAGATTTTATTTTATGCCGGGTTCTAAGTAACAGAGGCGGACGAGGATTAAAGGTGAATTTACATTTACAATCGACACGATCGAATCAGAATCTGACCTTATCCACATGACTTTTAAAGGGTGCTTGTTTTTCAAATGAAAAGTCAGTTATTGGTGCCTGTGACTTTAATGTGATTTATTTTGATAAGTGCAAAAAAAAAATTGTACTGGCTGCAAGTGCACCGGAGCTAACGTGAGTTTTCAACAGTTCTGATGCAAGAAAAAACGTGAAGCCAGCCAACCACAGATCAGAAGAAAGTGTTTTTAGAGTCGCCTAGTCTTAAAATACTACCGTAATTTACGGACCACTGAGCGCACTTGAATATAAGACGCACCCACTAAATTTAAAAAGAAAAGGTGTCCACGTTGTAACATGGGATATTTACATAGAAAGATGTTACACAGAAAAAATTTTTTTTCACTTATAAATACATACTTTTTTTCCGAACAGTGCCTGTAACACGGCTTGTTACACGTTAGCTCTTTCCCGCTTCGGCGCCCCGACCGTAGTTGGAATTCACAAGGGAGACTTAATGATCTGCTCCAGTGCCAAAGCTAACATTAGCTCCGGGGCTAACTCCTTTCACTTTGTGCTTGTCCGCAGCAGAGGTAAACAGAAACAGGGAAGTTGGTAACATACTGCACTCTGAGTTTGTACTGATTTTTGAATGAAGAAGACAGACGGATTATTTTTGCTATGCTCTAAATCAAATTATGTTTTTATAAAGTTCACCTTCATTTCTATTTATTTCTTATTTATTTTTGTTCAAATCCCAAAATGTAGCAACCAATATTTAAGCCAGGCAGTGACTGTAGCCTTAAAAGGGATTTAAAACTCAAACTCAATTTGCAGCAAAACAAACAGCAGTTGCATCGATGGTACCGGATGTTAAACTCAAGTTTCCCATTTGAGATTTTTATTGTTCTGTCGTGCGTCACGCAGTAACCAGGCTTCGGGCTTCTTACTCACTTCGCTCTAAAGTCACACTTCCTGCCTCATCAAGTGTTTGATTGAAGTGAGTGAATTTTGTTTACCAGTCACGGTGTTAAGGTTTATAAATAAAGTGTGAGGCTGTACTGCACTGACAGGAAAACTTTTCCATACCCGTGGAGTTGTCTTCTTCACTATCAGTGGGATTCAATCCAGAGTCAGGAATCTGTTTCTGTGCCACATAGGCTTAAACATCTGATTCTGCTTCGCTGTCTCGTGTTAGTTAACTAAGTCATTGAGATTTGCCGAATACTTAATTATAATTCGCATTCACTACAGAAAAAGTAGTTCAAGTAAAAACTGTAGTATCTATTTCTAACACTGCTAAGTGTGTCATTTCAACTTCCATAATAAGGTTAAAGAGTCCCGAGCACTAGCCAAAACATGCATAATGAATAAAAAAATAACATATATAAGTCGCACCACCCAAAGGATGAAAAAAAAGTGCGACTTACAGGAGTAGCAGATACTGGCACACAAGCCTAGAGTGCCCTCTAGCGGCTGTCAGTGTAAACATAACAAACATATGAAATTATATGTCTTAATATTTAAGTCTCACCGAGTAGAACTCGCAAACCCAGCCAAAGGATGAAAAAGTGTGACTTATAATCCGGAAGATATTGTATATTATTAACATTTCACTGAGTGTGAAAAAAGTTTCACTTTTAAAAAAATATAGTCTGATACAGTCATCCATCCATCCATCCATCTATTTTCATCCGCTTATCCGTTACCGGGTCATGGGGCAGCAGTCTCCACGACCGCCACCCAAATCACACTGCACCGTACCAACCCTCTATATATATGTATATATGTATATATATATGTAT
>NC_024318.1:17842238-17863333 GCF_000523025.1 Cynoglossus semilaevis | reverse complement strand
TTGTTTTGTTCCATAAAATCTGTTTTGCCCCCCCGCCCCAGGACATTGCTGGGCTTTAACTTGAAGCATTTTATACGGCATTCATCGTGTAGCAAACCTCCATGTGTTAACTGGTTAAGAGTTCCTGCACATCCCTGCAGATGAGGACAAATATTCCATTCTTGAGTTGGTGCTGTTGCTAAGCATCGCTTTAAAGAAGCCACTTGTGCTCGTGTGAATGTTCAAAGCCCAAGCTCTCAGCAGTGAGCTGTTTACCTCAGGCTAAAGAATCACTCGGGGCAATTGATTCGTCTCGGTTAGAATATTGACCAGTTACATGCGAAAGCGGTGCAACTACCAAGCATTGCTCTCTATTAATCTACTCACCAATCCTCTGGTTGGAAAACGTTTCCCGATAAGAAAATGGGAGGAAAAATATATTGGGGTTTTTAAGATGGTATGATCTACCACCTAAATATACTATTATTCAACAAGAGGGTCAAAAATGTTACTGTTACTGTGCTTATTGGATCAGTTCCACTTGCAGTGATATTCAAATGGGTGCAATGACAATAGTAAGAAGAGTGTCTGACTATTGTACGTCCCAGAGCTAATTATTATTACCTTGTTCGGAAAGTCTCTGTCAAACAACTAGCTCTTTGTACTACTAAGTGCCCTTGAAGTAGCTCCCAGTTTCAAAACGTTTGGTGACCCCTGGTCTAGAATATGAAATCATTGTCTGACTTCCACTTAGGAGCCATAATGAAGGGCAAATAAACAGCGCAAACGAATGGCGTACAACCGGTGAGTGTAAACAAAGCCGCGTGATGACATTTTTGTCTCCACAAATTTCCCGTGCCAAATGTTTGTTTTAACATCGCACTTCAGCATAATGGAACCAAACTCTTCTTGACGAATTTAGGGGGAGATGGCGACGTAACCGTAAACCGTAAAACGCAATAGGTCGAGGATGTGGGGAAAAAAAAACAAGGACCACCTGTAATTAATTTGATATGAAGACACACATTTAATATACAGTCAGTCATTTTTATAAATTATATATAAATTAGAAATTAATTAATTTGTATTTATTTTTTATGTTGCAATATTTTTAAGAAAAAAGGACGAACATCAACTACGATGTTGATGGAGCTTTTTTCTCGTCAGCTAATTGCTAACAATTGATAAGGAAACTTGAACCTTCAGAATCATTACCGAATGTTTTCGTGTATGTATGTATGTGTGCATCGCTGTGTTTCTATTAGAGTCAGGTGTGGATATCCAATACCTATTATCAACTGGAGCGTTTGTGGATTACTGTGGATAATGGAGGGAGGAAAGAGAAGCGAATCAGGTTTTGGGTCCATATCCTGCAGCATTTTTTCTCTGCAGTGGAGCTCAACACACAGTCATTGAGGCCAATGGTTGGAAGCAATTCTTTGGAAACCAGGAACTAAAAGTGGCATAATTGAAAACATGACTGAAATGCTTAATCAGTGAGAAGAGCTCATAACCGGCTCTCATTTCCCTGCATTTAATCCTTTTCTATTGCAAAAAATGTAAATTATTCATAACATTGGCAGTGATACTTCCCTGTTATTTATTTGATGTTTACTTTTTAGCAAACAGTTCTGTCTCCACTGTGAATATGCAGTGTGTCTATGCTGGGGGTATCCAATTGCTTCCCTCAGGTGTGACAAGCGTACATCATTCAGTTGTTCATTCTGAGCTGCTTTAAACTTGTGATTTATTTTTTTTTAGAACATCTAGTGCAGGGGTGTCAAACTCATTTTGGTTCAGGGGGCACATACAGCATGATTAGATGTCAAGTGGGCCGGACCAGTACAAGTATAACACAATGACCTATAAATAACAGTAAAGAAGTAGAAGTATATTAGATTGGAAAAAACATTATGTACATGAAGTGTCTGCATTTTTTTTACTTTCAAAATGTATCAAGCGGGACGGATCGAACCCCCCTAGTGGGCCAATTTTGACCCGCGGGGCCGTATGTTTGACAACCCTGATATACGGGTCGTACCACCTAGTGGGCCAATTTTGACCCGTGGGGCCGTATGTTTGACAACCCTGATATAGAGGTTTTAAAAATGAGGTAAAATGATTCAAGAACTCTTAACAGTTGGGATCATTTTGAAGACATTGGTCTCTATTAGTTACGCTGTGCTGGGCTATTTCTAAGAAGACTACATTTAGCCCTAATCTGGAGAGTGTTGCCACATATGATGAACAAACAGTAGCTACAAAAATATAGATTGTTATTATACTGTTGAATTTTTTTAATTTGTTTATGTTGCGATAAGATTCCTTATGTTCAAGCTCCTCCTACTCAGCGATTGTGGCATGGTTATCATGTGGTGATTATAATGTAGATCTGTGTGTCATCAGCATATGGTTGGTAAAATATAATGATAATGATAATGATAATAATGATAATAATGATAATGATGATGATAATGATGATGATGATGATAATGATGATGATGATGATAATGATGATAATGATAATAATAATAATAATAATAATAATAATAATAATAATAATAATAATAATAATAATAATAATAATTAATAAATGCAACTTTTGAGCTTGTAGTTCTAGGAATTGTTGCTAACGCAGACTAGAATTTGTACTTCTGGTGGAACTCAATTATTGAAAAAAAAATGGTATTAAGGCTTATAGGCAACACGGAACAGATGACATGAACAACTTGTTTGTCAAGCTACCTCTTATCTATTCCAGAGATGAAAGACTCCCTTAGCTTTTCCATTTCATGGTTATGGATGAGATGACTTGCAAGTTTCACAATGAACCGGGGGTTTGGTTTTTCATCATTTGTTTCCACGTTTGGGGCTTCTTCCAGCGTGACATTTCTTCATGGTGACATTTTCCTTCCAGAGATAGCTTTATTTCTAATGGAATTATCGGTATTCTTTGAATGGAATTGAAGAACATACACACATGTTACACAATTTTCTGTTCACGTCTGCTTTTTTTTATATCACAGGAATCCTTATGCACTATAATTTTTTGTGTGTATGTCTCTATAGCAATTAAAAACATGTTTTTTCCATTGTTATAAGCACTAATAAAGGAGAAGGCCGGAACAGATTTTTTTTCTGTTATTTCTTATGGGAAAAAAATGATTTGAGATACGAGCACCTCGAGTTACGAGCTCGATCCTGGAACAGATAATGCTCGTATCTCGAGGTTCCACTGTACTAAAAAAAAAAAAAAAAAAAAATGGTCCAAGAATGGAGCCTTAGGGAACCCCACATGTGATCTTTGGTAGCTCAGATTCATAACAATGTGATGTGACAAAGAAGTGCTGTAAGTATGAGCTGGGCTACACAATAAAGTGAGACCCAGTTTTTCAGTCCATGTTGTACAAACACAGCAGCGACTATTCTGCTTTGTTCATACTGTGTGAAGCTTCAAGTTATTCCACAGGCTAGAATAGCATTTAAATAAATGAATACATTCACTTATGCTACTCCATATTTCAGCATTTCCATACAAGAGCATTCAACTAAAAATGAATTCACATTTGAAATGAGGTGTCTCATATAGCAGATGTTAGCCATTTTGCCAAGCCTGAGCTGCAGGATGGGGGATTGAAAATCCCAGCCATCCCCGGTTTAACTGTGTGTGTTTGTTATTGAACAGATGTATTAAGTTTTCTGTGTCTGTGGTGTTTTGCAAACTGTGGTACACGCAGGAAAAGCATGTTGTTTAATTTTTTGTTTTGCCGCTAAAAATGTCATCCAAAACAATTGTTCACATTGTAGGAATTACGTTTGTGTAATCTTTACAAAGGAAATCCAAATGATGACTTTTATCAGTTAGATTAGTTTCATCAATGCTCCCATCATACATGTTCTAGCCAAATGGTGCCCAATAAGTAGATTAGTATCTACCTGTATATTGCAATATTAGTGCTGGTAGATCATGAGCAATTGAAAAAAAAAAAAAAAATCAATACATAAATATAATTCTTTTTTATTATTATTATTGCTCATGGTCTACCAGCATTAATATAGTAAATGATGATAAATTAAATCATATTGTGTCCCATGCATTTAATCAGTTCCCTAATTTGAAGTTTGAAGTTTATATGAGTAAATATATATTATATATTAGGGTTAGGGTCATTGTAGGCAGATCACTCAAGCCTAGTCATTTGAATAGAAGCTCTCAAGCCCCCCCAAAAAAGTGTGGGAACCCCTGATCTAACCAATAAAGTATGGATACATAATCATTTGTCATGAGTCTACAGAAACTATTTTGTGCATTAAGCACACCTTTGATGTTTTTTTTTTACTATTTTGCCTTTACACTGGGCTAAATAAAAGCCATTTGTCACTTTGAATAAATGAATTCCAGAAATATTTATCAACAAACCAAACACCTGAAATTGCACATTAAACATCTGAATAAAGAGAACTGTTTTATGTATGCGTACGTTTTATATACATTTGAAAAAAAAAAGTTTTATTACATAAACACTGGGACTATAATTTAGCAAATACAAAACACAACTGAATTCAAACAAATAGACTCATTCGTCTCTTTCTTATAATGATACTAAAGCTCAGAATAAAAAAATCTGTATGTGAAGAGTCAGGCGTTGCAGGTGTTTATTGTGTGACAACTTTCACACATAAGCTTCAACCATGTCCTCTACTACCATCCTTACTTCCTCAGGCCATCTGGCCAACCAAAATTTACAAACCCAAAAAACAAACAACACTTTCCTAACATTTACCTAACACACATTAATAAACAAACAAAAAATGTCGTTATAAAAAAGCGCATCAGGTAAAGCAGAACATAGCGATATGGCACTGCTAAATGTTTTTAACCTTTTATCAGCATCTCACCCTGATTTCCCACAGGGCTACACTCGGAATAGAAAATAGAAATGCAATTCTCTCTCGCTGCGTGTCGTAACTAGCTAGGTGCTAGACGCATATCACATCACATATTTTTCACAGCCCATGTTCTCTCATGTCAGGGGTGCAGAAATTGAATGAATGATGCGATAGGATGTGAAACTGTTCTTCTGCATCGTGCATTTGTCTCTTATGCTCTTAAATGGAGGTGTCTCTGGCACATGGCGCAGGACATTTACGATAATAAACACACAATGAGACAAAAGTGGGTACATTGTGAGAATAAAGTTGTAGTGCTACGAGGAAAAAAAAAGTCCTAATTATATGAGAAAATGTAAGGTTAAGGTCCTACATTTTTGAGGTTAAAGTCCAAATTTTTACTAGATTCATTTCGGAAGTTTAGATGATGTGTTTTGGGGGACACAGCATTAAAATGGGAAACATGGAGAATCTTGTGCAGTTACTTACTACTTTAGTACAGGAAGTGCTCAGTTTATGACGCTCTCAACCTACGGCGTTTCATGGTGACGTCGCCATCTCCCATATATTTATTTAAAAGGTATTCTTCCATCATTCCAACTAAGGCATTAAAACGGTACGTATTTATTTAAAAGGTATTGTTGCATCATTCCAACTAAGGCATTAAAACGGACGAATACGTCCTCTTGCAGCGCTACACATAGAAGTTGGCTTTGTTTACATTTGCGGTGGTACTCAATATGTTGGACTGTGCTACATTCGCTTTCTTTCATTTATCCTGTTTTTAACCCTTTATTATGGCTCTCAGGCTTAAGTCAGACTTAAAGACACCTAGATCCAGGGGTGTCCACGCTTTGTTAGCTCGGGAGCTAATTTTCAATTGACCATACCAAAGTGAGCTACCTTCTTTGAAAATAGTTGATATATATATTTAGCCATATGAGCTGAATATACTTTATATATATACATTATACTGTATGTTGATTAAGTAACTGTAGCTGTATGGCACAATCAGAGAAAATTATATGGATAACGCAAACACAATACGGAAGACTTGCGGGAGATGCATATGGAAGTCGACGAACGCGTGACGTTAATGAGTGAGGCGGTGTGGTGTGTCTGTAAGCGTGCTCGTATCTCAAATCTTCACTCGTATCTCAAAGCAAAATTTGCCCGACGGCTTGCTCGTATCTCGGAATACTCGTATGTCGAGACGCTTGTATCTCTGGGTCCCACCGTATGTGTGTCATGTTACTTTTTTATTTGAGGAGGCGCGAAAAATTTCTTATGAACCGATGGGAGGCACAGCATAGAAAGTCTGGGAACCACTGGTATACTGTATGACTTTTAATGTTGAAAAAAAAAAAAAAAAAACTACAGCCTTTCTGGTGCAATGTGAAGTTGCAATAATGCATTGAAGAAAAAAATAGAGGAGCCAAAGCTCACAGAAATGCTGTTATATAAGTCAAGGACAGTAAGCTGTGTATAATGAACCGTCATCTTTGGTTTACATAATGCTGTTATATGCATAAAGATAAGACGTGTGCATGAGTGGAGATGTTGCTGTAAATTTGAGTCCAATTAAAATGGAATGGAACGCAACAGAAAACTTCCACTCCATATGACAGTTCTGCTTTCCATTCGCCTTGTTGTGTTTTTCCTCATGTGTGTATCGTGGTATCTTTTTGGTGAAAGAAGCATCAAGCAGGTGGAAGACAGATTTTTCCCTTTTATCTGTAAAGGACCCCGTCTGTCTCTACTTTGATTGGATTTTTCATCTTTCTGTGACTATTACCCATTTTCCTTTAATTACGATACGCTAACTGCCTCTTAACCGCCCGAAAAAAGGAGAAAGGTGTAAAAAAAATTACACATGACTGCTTCAGAAAAATCAAACCTAATCACTTTCCTGTTTTCTCTAAGATGGTGCTTAGCTAAGAGACAGGAGGGAGGCCGATGGAAAGACAGTTTGTGAGAGATTTTGATTAGCCGGAGGTTCGGGTAATCAGCGAAGGACTGGTTTGTTTTCTGATTTTATGAGGTTGCACGGAGAGAGACGTGAAAAGGTGCTTTTCTTCACCGTTAATCAAACCTTGTTGGTGTTTTCAAGCTTCAAAGAAAATGCAGCAGCTTGACTATTAATTAGAAATGGAAATAAAATGTTCTACATAGCCTTGTCATCGCACAAAAGCTGTTCCCGTTCCTCGATAATTTTCAATATCTGTCTGTATCTATATTTTCGGGTAAAATCGTTTTTATCTCAACTTTCTCCTGATTTTTTTTTCAGAGCTTCTGGAAGCTAGAACTAGCGCCCAGTCAGTACAGCAGTGCAGCCAATTACTAACCTGTTGTTGACGCGATGTATACGCACTTAGCAACAGAAATGTAACCAATCAGCATCGTCGAATGTGATAGCTTAAGGGAGGGGTTCATTTGTCACCCCAGCCAAGTTTCTTGGTAGCAAAGTGGCTATATGAAGTGCAAGCACGCCACAAGGGGTCACCAGTCAACAGCCTTGTGTGTAAAAATGTGTAAATATGAATACATAAATTTGTTTACATGTTGAGTTGCGAATGCAAAACTGCAGTTTGTGTTTGATTGTATTCGGAAAGTTACCGAAATTGGCTGAACATGGCACAGCCATTCTATTGTCTGTCTTTCGCATACAAACAGATTCGTCCCTCAAGCAACAAGAGCACAGTTCCAGTGCTTCTCAATGGGACATTGTACTAAATGTTTATTTTTTTTTTCTGGCTTGCTTGCATTACTTCGAACATCTTACGCTTTTATATGGGTAATGGGTTTTGTTCATTTTGAGCCATTGTAGGAATGTGTTAACAAAGCTAGCACACCAGATGGTTCCTCGGTTTGTTCATGCAGCCATTCATCCACGGACTGTATGAATGCATGGATGCTAAATAAGAAGTTTTTTATAATCAATTGCGCTGAACTGTACAATACGTTAACTGCCGTTATCGTCGGCTTCTCAAGTTCCCGATGGTCTCTGAAATGGACCTTGTGTGACAACTACAACTTTATGATGTCATAATCTGTGCAGACCTGGCGGTTTGAGCCTGTGTGTCTAGCTAGCGCAAAATAGGCCAAAGAAGCAGACCAACAGCCTAGCCTTGCAGGACTTACACACACACTAGACAGACGTGTACAAAACAAGACAATCCTTACAAATTGTTAAAATGCGTTAAAAATGTACCTTGTTTTCCGAACTGCAAGTCACTCCGTAGTATAAGTTGCACTAGATGAAAAATGCATGCATGAAGAAGAAAAAAAAACATATATAAGTCGCACCAGCCAAAAGATGAAAAAAAGGAGAAGCAGATACTGGTACACTAGCCTAGAGTGCCCTCTAACGGCTGTCAGTGTAAAAATAACAAATGTGAATTTTCAGTGGTGCAGGAGTAGCTGATACTAATACACAATCCTAAAGTACCCTCTAGCGGACACCTGAGTATAAGTCGCAAACCAAGCCAAAGGGATTTTTAAAAAATGAGTGCGACTTATAGTCCGGGAAACACGATAGTCTGATTAATTGCTAGTGGTGAGCGAATCGATCCAAATATCGATAGTATCAATACAAAGTCGGTATCGGTATGGGATTGATACTAGCCTGGTGACATCGATTCTTTACTTTAAATTCCGCTCTTGTTCGCAATGCTGCGGTTTCGGCAAAGAGGCTCCTGAGTCAGCGCAGAGCAAGCACACCTTGGCTCCCCCTCCCCCCTCTTGTGTTTAGATGTTGTGCCGTCATGTGAGTTACGTGACGTGACTTAGACGTGCAAAGCAAACAAACAAGCAAGTTGCCGGCTCAGGTTCATCAGCACACGCGCAGAGAAAATACAACAAAGAAATAGCAGAAAGGAAGAGGAGTGCACGTGGCTGTATTTTCAAGTCGAAAAACGAGACAACAGCAAAATGTGGGATTTGTAAAATGCTAGTCAGGTATAGTCGAAACACTACCAATTTACCAATTTATAGAAACCATCCAAAAGAAAACATGGAGCTACAATATGGAGAGGCGAGGAGAGGAGAGAAAAAATGTTGATAATAAAGCATTTTCTATTTAATTATAAACTTTGTCCTGGGTTTTAACTATTTATTAATAAAAAAGGAAACATCACGAAAAAGAGAGATTTAGCAATTCAATGATGCATCCACCTTATTTAGTGAAAGTATCGGATCGGTATCGGCGATACTGGATCGTATTTACTTGGTGTTGGATCGAACATAATACACAGTATTGCACACTACTTTTAATTGCTAATTAATTAAGGCAAGTTATGTGTTAACTTTAACATTACTTATGTCCTCAATAACAAATTTTTCCCACTAACTTGCTGTTATTTACTTCCCCCTTTTCCCTCCGTTATTCGTTCTCCGTCCCTTTTTGTGCTACACGATTGGTTACTTCTCTGCCTTCATTAGCATATAATAAATAGTTTGTAATAACTTATTTGTGGTTGTGGTGGGGAGGCTCAGTGGATTAAACTGAATTGAATTACAAGCTTCCCTTCACAGTGGGGAGGGGGGACGGCCGGGGCACCTGGGGTCACTGTTTCTAATAAGAGGCAAAGTTGTAAGCCAGGGCTCCCAACTTAGCACCATTACAGATGTTCCCCACTCAGCGAATGTGAAAACATTTCTTTTGGCAGAATTGTGCAAATTCACTACAATAAACACCACTGTGCAGACTCAGGCAGAAAAGACATTGTAGATGGAGAAAGTACAAGTAAAGCATGTGAACCCAACCCAAATTGTAGCTAAAGTATTTACAGTTAGGAGAAACACAGACCTGTGGCAGGGTATATTTCCCACACCATTACTCAAGCAGAAAACAATTGAGAAACACTGCCGACATATCAACATTACCTAATACAGTGGAACCTTGAGATACGAGCATAATCCATTCCAGGGTCGAGAAAAAATGAATAATGAATACCTTCCGCCGCTCGAAAAAACTATAAGTGCTAATAACAATGTAAAAAAACATGCCACCGCTCGAAAAACTAAGTGCTAATAACAATGTAAAAAAACATGTTTTTAATTGCTAAAAAAATAATTACCTTACACGTACACTACGTAAAATACATAAACAAAGAATTAACTTAACTGAAGTATTTTTTTTTTTATTTTACTTTAGGATGGTACGTATCGTGGATGTACTGCGATCATACATGCGTGCTCAATCACTCACGCGGGAGCCAAACACATATTTGTTGACTCACTACCATCCTTACCACTCACTCTCTCATCATTATTAGGAAGAATGATGCACAAAATAGAGAGAAAAACTTAGATAACGCTCCAGACAGAAGCGATGCGTATGGAAGTCTCCCAACACGTGAAGTGAATGAGTGAAGCAGCGTGAGCTGCTCCGACTGCTCAGCCACCCAGGGTTGGCGTCTGTGAGCGATCTTACATCTCAAATCTTTACTCGCATCTCGAAGCAAAAATTGCTCGAAATCTCGAAATACTCGTATGTCGAGATGCTCGTATCTCGAGGTTCCACTGCATAGCATAAATGCACAGATCATTGAAACATTATTTGCAGTCCACCAAGTAATTGTTTCCTAAAGTCCCATGTCCCAATTAAACAATATTTTCTAAAAAAAAAAAAAAACGTCTTGTAAAATAATCACTGGTCAGACTGCAGGACTTTCACACACACACCGTGAACAGCAGCTCACTGCTGTAAAAGAACTGTACCTTCAGCCATTATAAGTAAGTATAAGTGCTTCAGGGATATTCAGAACATATTTAAAATGTACCATTGTTCTCATCTAATCTCCAGTACCGAGCAGCAATTAACACTTCCCACTCGAGCTGAGGGAAGATTAACACAAAGGCACCTTCTTGTATCAGATTTCACACTCAAAGGCGTTTCGGGCATTGTAGCGCAGTTTCTATATGGGTTCATATCATAAACACAACTACTTCATTAGGAAGTAGATATGTTTGTATATGATGTGTGTTTGAGTGTGTATGCGTGGTGGTTCATGCTGACCGTGTCTGTGGTTCTATAAAAAAAAAACAATATAGAATGGCAGGGACTAGCTGTACCACACTGCCCTCTGTGGGTCACTGGGTGAACAACGGCCCTAAACCAAGTCCCCTTATGTAAGTTATCTATAAACCAACAGTGTGCCTGGCTGCTCCACAACAAGCATGCTGAGATGATGCATGGCATCTCAGCTGGAACACCCACCTGCCAAGGCGATGCCAGCTCGACCCAGCAGAGCTCATTTACACGTGACCCACATAACTGCACCAGTCCAAAGGAAGTGGAGAAAAATAGAGAGCCTGTCATTTTATTCACACTCAAGTCTCTTTCAAAAGGGACCAGTGTGCACACACAGAGACGTGCACACACAGAGACGTACACACACACACACACCCACGAAATATTAGAAATTCTGCTTCTCAGCAGTAGCGGCCCAATCCCATCTGTTAAATGAGGATAAATGCTGGAGGAGGGAACTTATTCGCAGCCAAGATTTATTTACTGGATTCAACTTTGGATTTTCTTTCTTTCACAAGCTGTGTCTTTCTGTTTTCCTCACCCACCTCCTCCCCTTTTCCCCACATCTTTCCGTCACTGACCCCATGCTGTTTCTCGCCTCCGACTGCGTGTGTTGTCCTGCAGCTTCTGTGCTGTAGCCCAGCCCCGGGTCGATAGCCACTAATGAAAGGAGCCTTTATGAAGGTATCAGCTGCTTTCCTTCACAGGAGCAGGCAGCTCTAATTTGCAATAATGGTTATTGGCCTGGCCATTGATTTATTGAGCCGGTGATTAGTGCACCGTGTCAGCACCAATAGTCGAGAGAGAAGGACGGAAAGCCGAGGAAGGTTTGGAAGAGTGTTGGTGAATAGGTAGAAGGCAGAATGAGTTGAGCTGATAGTGTGAGTGAGCGAGCATCCCCGAGTGTGGCGTGGGTGAGGAATGAAGTGGGTGGTAGCCCATGAAGCATATGGAACCATGTTTCCAGGAAATCCAGCGAAAAGGACCACCTGCTGTGTCAGTGACGTGTTTGTTTCTTGAGTCTTTAAAATAACATATTTTACAAGTCTCCTTAATAAACTCATACTGACAAAGAGCTATGGTTAGATAAAACTGGACCAAGTAGCCAATAAGATGTCCACATGTTGTAAATTCAAACAAAAAATCTCATATAAAAAAAATAAGAATTTTTTTTGTTCTCCCTGCCAAACTTCCAAATTTTTTGGCTTGTTTTACTGATTCCCAAGAAAATCGAGACAGTTTTTAGTCCTTCATCTTGAATGAAATGCATTTATACCATGGTCATTTTGCACATAACTCACTTTATATTGGCTAAGTTACATACACAAAAAAACAAGACAAATCCTGCAGAATTAGAAGCAGGGACCTTGATCACTCTTAGGAGTGTAAGAAAAATATTGATACACTGAAATATCACAATATTTTGTTTCACCTGCCCGTATAAATATAGTAGAGCGCTGTAATGATAAAATATCACGATATTTTGTTTCACTATACCATATAAATATAGTAGAGCGCTGTAATGATTTTGTTGATGAATTTGACTGTTCAAATTTTAGTAACCTGATGTCACAGCATTGTGAGTTTACTACACTGACAGTTTTTCTTCAATAGATTTGGTTAAAAAAGCGACAACAACAATATATCGCTGTATCGCACTATATTGTTCCATATCATATCGTTATCCCTGATACGATATTTGCAATGTGCATTGCACATTTACAGACACTATCACTATCTGTTCCCTCACTAAAAGTGCAGACCAAAAAGAGCCCTGCTAGACTTGGGCATTTTTCACTGCACTGGTTCTCCGTCATGATCATTCACATCCTCACAGATGCACCAAGAATTCAATGAAGGTCATAGTTCACCAAAGAGTCTTCAGAAAAAGAAGACAATTTAAATTGATTAGGGTGATGGACTAGTTTCACCCAGTGCGCTCGCCTGTTGCTGCTGACTACTATCCCTCCCTTGTTTCCTTGATCAAGGAGTCAATGTTATTGGTGTACAAAACAAAAAAACAAAAAAAAAAAATACAATCAATAAATCAAACACTTACAAGACCCAGGCCTTCCACTCACTTGAAAGTCTGTCAAATTACTTTTGTGTGGTAAAACAAAAGTTTTTTTTTTTACCTGAGTGCATTAGACACTTGAACATGAATTTTTAATTGGTTTATATCAATGGTTCGCAATTATATTCTGCCATGCGTCCTACAGTAGGGGACAGAATTTTCTTCCCACCCCCATCCCTGAATTGAAATAGTATTAAACTATTAAACTAAATTCTGTACAAACCACTGTATGAGTTGCTGCCACTCGACGCTTGTTTATCAATTGTTCAAGCATCAAAGCAGCGGCGCACTTCTGTCCACCTCACAGCATCCCACTATTTGGAAAGTATTGGTTTATACGCTGCTAAAATCTAGTGAAGAGATACGAGACTAAGGGGTGTTCTTTTCACTATTAAAAAGGATCAAATACTGTATGAACAGCAGATCGTCTGTGCTTGAAGCAAAGTAGAAATAATTTAAATGATGTCTCCACCGTAAAGCAAGTCAGGAAAAGAGTTTTCTCACCAGAAGCAGCTTCGTTGCCTCAGGCGCCCAAGTATCTTAAAACAGTTGGAAACTAGAGGTGGAGGCTGATCGGCAGGAACTGCAGGTTTCCTGTGGTCAACAAGCTTTGTCCTGGAGAACCGCCTGAAGGACACACGATTGCTTGGCAATTTCTGACGCTTGTCATTGCTGTTAGTCATCCACACTTCGATCTCTGGGAGGTCAATAGTCTGCCTTTGTCTTCTTTTCCCTCTATTGATTTTGAGTGAACTAAACTCTTTTTTTTAAAATTGTTGTTCAGTTGGAGAAACTGCATCTTTAAAAAAAAACAAAAGACAAAGATTTGGGAAAAAAGTAGCAATTCAATAAATCATCCGTCAGTGCATGAACAAACATGTCAGAGGTGATAGTAATGACAATAACTATTCTAGACAGGCAGAAGTGTGGGATTCAAATATTTAATGCGCTTTTAGTGACACCCTGCCTGAACAAATCCATATCTTAATGACTTCATTATGTCTATAAAACCCATTAATATCATAGAAAAATGTAGTATAACAAGTCGTTAGCGAGCTCGTTAGTGTGGCGGGACCCCCTGGAGGGTGTGGTGAGGTGTCACCGGGGACGCAAAAGAGGACTTTCTTTATTCGTGCTTGAACAATAAACAACCCTCCAGTCACTAGATGGCAGCAGAGCAGGCTTGATTAACCTATTTTGATAATCAAACGATTGTATGCAGAATGCTGATTCCCAAGACTTTAAGGCAGGATTCTTTGACCCCGGCAACTGATGATGGCTGAAATATGATTGGATGAAAACTGAAATATAAATATATACAGTACTTAAAAACAATGTCACTGAAACTACAATATTAAAAAAAGTCTAAAAAAATGTAATGATCCTTAATGATAATTCAACAATCAGCATAGTGCTACAGGTCCACAGTAACAGTAATGGCTGATAGGAACATTGAATATCACTAACTAAATAATTGACATTGTAACCTACCGTACTATTTGGACCACTAGTATAAGTCGCACCAGCCAAAAAAAAAAAAAAAAAAAAAAGCATAATAAAGAAGAAAAAACATATACAAGTTGCTCTAAAGTATGAGTCGCATCAGTGCCCTCTTGCGGCGGTCAGTGTGAAAATAACAAACATATATAACAGTATTAGCAGATACTGGTACACAAGCCTAGAGTGCCCTCTAGTGGCTGTGTTACAACAAGTGTCTTGGGACGTGTCTTCTGATTGTGTTTTACGGGTAAGGCCTGAAGTGTTTTCTGTCTGCTATCAGTGTGTGTCGGTTTGTTGTTTTTTTTTGTCTTGCAGGATCACAGGACAGGGCAACTACGACTGGATTGGTGGATGGTGTATATTTAAACCAACAGGCGCTGGCCCACTTCCCCTTTTTACCTTCCTCACCTTGCCATGTGCTCTGCGTGTTTCGTTACATTTTATTGCCTGTATCAAGTAGCAAAATGGAGGAGAGCCCTTGTTTTTGTTCCAAACATTTTTTCCTGCTTTTGATTTAAGCTTACAGTAGGTTTATTTTGTTTTCTTTTGTTTGCTGCAGCAAAACTAAGGGCTCTCTTAAGTTTTTGTTTGTTGGGCATTGTTTCTCACATCCTAGCAAATTACAATTGTACTTTAAAAACTATAAAATCTTTACTTGGCCACCGTCTTGGGGATAAGAAGAGAAAGGGGGCTAAAAACTGTACCAGTACGTAACAGCTGTACATTTTCAGTGGCACAGGAGTAGCAGATACTGGTACGCAAGCCTAGAGTGCCCTCTAGTGGTTGTCAGTGTAAAAATACCAAACATGTGAAATTGTATAAAGTTGCGACCTGAGTGGCAAACACAGCCAAAGGCTAAACGTTCTTAGTTGACTGCCATTCATTTTGAACCAACATTAGAGATTAATTCATTGAATAGTATCGGTAGGAACTTTACACTAAATTACTGATCGTCTGGCTAGCTCTGGCCCACACGGTCGGAGGACTTGTCTTACATCCTCTGTGTCTCAATAGGAAGACAAAGGCAAATGGGATTAGCACTAATGTTTGATAACACATGGCAGATTACCCACTGTTAGCAGTCTTAGTGTTCATTAAAAAGGCGCTTTGGTCACATTCCTAAGTGAACTTGTGTGAATGGAGCCGCAGCTCCGCGGCAGCACTCGAAAGAATGGACTGTCATTAATTATTTAAATCACTGAGATTACTGCTCCAAAAGAGCAAGGTGGAAATGAGTCTGCAGGGAGGATGGGCTTCAAGAAAATGAACGTTTTTTTTTTTCTACCAACTGGAGATCACAATGAAAATGACGTGAGAGTCAGCATGACTGCATTTGATTGAATTTTTAACCCTGACACAAAGTCCATGTTTTTACTCCCTACCATCTGCACGTGCTTCTAAAATGTTTTGAACAATCCAATGTCGGACAGCCCAAACTCCTATCGCGGTAGTTGCATTCCAAGACCCACCGCGAAACGGGAAAATCTGCAAAGTAGAGACGAGATAGTTATTATATTAGGTACGTATGTTATCAACCCTCCCTAGACTGTGCTACCCTTTCCCACACAATTATATGCTTCGTAACAGAAGGCTGAGAAGATGATCAGAGTGTTTAGTAGGCATCGTAGGGCGTTAAATTAGGGTCAACTTTCACCGAAACACAAAAGCGCAAACTTTACAGTATTGTCGTATATATCTAACAGCGCAGAGCAAAGTAAACGAGTGGCGGACAGATAAGGGGAGAGGCTGAGAGATGCTATGATGCATGAACCAATTAGTGTGAGGAACGCAATCCTGTGATCGATTTCCTCTCGGTAAACAAAGCTACGATGTTTTTTTAGTTTATTTTTTGCTATATTTTTACTGTTTAGTTTTTCTTCGCTTAGAAAATGTTTATCGCGAAATAATGAAAAGTTTGGAAATTAAAAAAATATTTACCGGAAAATACCGTGATATAGCCAAACTTCCACAGAACGGATTAAAACAAATAAAAAAATCGGCGATGTACTGAGGGAGCAAAAGGAGAACCGTGATATAGAGAGGGAACACTGTATATCACTTTGTTGTGATACTGTGAATCCTAAAATAAGTCATATTAACGATTAGGTTACAGAAGTCGTTCCCAAACTCTCTCTGCTGGGCCCTTATTTGGTTCACAAGGAAATGTCCACACCCGACACCCAAAAAAAACAAAAAAAAAAACAGGACACACGCATATTTTGTGTTATGCTAGCATTGCCAACTTTTGCCAGTTGGCAAGAGTTACATTTTGTATGTGGGGAGCAGTGGGGACTGCTGTTCCGAGCAGATCGAATGGACGACAGTAATAACGAGAGTGAGAATAAAAACTAAAGGCGTCACTTACGACATTATTATCAGATATTAATTTTACACCGCCTTCAACCAAATAGTTTTTTTTGCCAGTCTCTTGTTAAACATTTAAAACATTGGACGATATTGCTGCGTTACATTTCATTCATTCATTCCATCCACCCCCACCTGCAATGGCACTGCACTGCCCTATGGGGTGCGCCCCGCACTTTGGGAACCTATAGGTCAGAGGTAGATTTCACCAGAATTGCCCAGCTTGGGCTATCAATTTGATTTGATTTAAAAACAATAATTTCTTTTTTCACAAAGCGTTTTACAGTACATAGGAGGTACATCACTCATGCTTCACTACAAGTACTTCTTGTACCCTAACTACTTTAGCACCAATAGCAAAATCCTTAAAAATTAATTCCACAAGAGCATGGTAAAAAACAAGTCAGACACGACTGATTATGTAGTTAATAAACTACAAAGTTGTTTTCCGCAATGTCCAACTTTGCTTTTTTTTCTGCTTTTGTGAACGTAATTTGCTTTTATCAAAACTGATGTACAAATAGCCTTGATGTGACTAAAAAGGTTACACGGTCAGCAAAGCTTTGAATACAGGGAAAAAAAGAAAAAAAAGCGTCAAAGCAACTCCGTCTAAAGCTGTGCCTTTCACCTGCCTGACATCGCTTATGCCACGGTTTTTCAACACTATCTCTGTTTATGCTCACAAAAGTTTATCTGGCTTGCAGTGAAGGTGGTGACTGAATAACACAGTTTCTCCTTGTACTCTGTGTGCTTACTGCAGGGAGCATTCAATAAAGCTCCCGGTGTACTCCTCAATCAGCCTGCAGCCGATACCCTGATCTTGTACGTACATTGCTGCTGCTGGCACTTTGTATTCAAGCCAAACTCCTGCCTGCACACTCCAAAATTGGGAAGACAACGCTTTTGCCATCACACAACATTCAACATATTGATTTGGGAGGGGAATATGAAATGAAATAACACATCCCTACTTTTGAGTTTTGCTTTGCAAAATGAATACAAATGCTCACAGTTTGCATCAAATTATATTTTGAATTGAACAAAGCTGCTGCTGCTAAAAAAACCAAAAAAAAAACCACCTTCTTACTTGCTATTGTGCAGGGGGCCACCAACGTGGTGCCCCCGTGGACTACCTAAGGTGCCTGTGGGGTATGTTCTAAAAATAACACTAGTCAACAACAGGGTCAACAATTGTACTGTGACTGCTCTCTTTAGATCGCATTACATTTGCAATGATGTTCGAATGGGTGCTATGGTATGTCCACGAACTTGACGAAGCAGTATTTGTTTTCAGTTATCTAGTGACTGTTTTTGCGGTTATCATGACGGCTACCTTGCATAATTAACAAAGACAGAAATTCAGGGAAAATCATTGAGTAGTTGTTAACATCAATTCCAGTCAAGTCAAGTCAAATGTATTCAAATATCTATATCTATATAGATATACACATACTTATATACACAGACAGTTATTTATATAACTTATATAAGCAATATATATATAAAAAATGAGCAGAATGCGTTGCATAAATACTATTGCAATCCAAATTTGATCAGACACCTTAGAAAAAAGGGGGATAGAAAAACAAAAACTCCCTTGCATTGGGAATCAGATACAGATTCACTGTGAAAAGAGAGTGTGAAAGGGAGAAAGGAGGGAAAATATTCAAACAAACTGTTGCTAAGCAACTAATCACCGGCTGATTTGCAACACCTCTTCTGAGAATTTATGACACAAAAGGGAGATGAGATGCTGGCTTACAGCACAAGTTTGCAGGGTTTCAGGATGTAGCGTAGTTTTTTTTTTTGGCATGGGTTTAACTCAGCAGTGGTTCTTTGGTGGATAACAGTACAGTCTTCAACATTATGAAGACTGATTCATTTTATTTAGTGCAGACAGCAAAAAAAAAAAAACCATTAAACAGCCGAGTGGGAATTGGATAAGGTTGTTGTTTTTCGGGGGGTGAGGAGGGATAGCAGGTCCTCGGTTTACGCCGTCCTCAACCTACGGCATTTGGTGGTTAAGTCACCACCTCCCATAAATTTATTAAGAAGGCCTGTTTCCATCAATTTCTTGCAGGAACTGAGTAGCGGTGCATCAAACGATGATCAGTTTATCAGTATATAGAACTAGCTTTATATTAGTACTAGGTAGGCTTAATGAATACTTCTTATTGCTAAGGATAAGTACTGCCAACGGATCAGTGCGTTCTCGAAGAACTCGAAGTACTGTCCACTCGAGTTTTCAGTTTATGAGCTAAAATGACAGTTGAATCAAGAACACATTCAAAATCACTGCCGCATTTAAAGTTGATTTTAAGCTGAAACTCTGAACATAACCTGCCCGTGACCAGGTTATGAGCTAAGGATAGGTTACCCAGCTAGGTGATCTAGCTGGGTTAAATTAAAGCCACCTTTGTAGTACAGGAAAGCCCTGCGTTAAACTCAACATAGCTCGATAAACCCCTAAACTCACTTCACAGTACACCTTTCTGGATAGCAACGGAGTTTAATGACAGATCTGGCTTTCAGCTATGCATGTACAGCACATGCTGTAATGTAACACTGACTGAACTGAGTTCCAGTAAGTCATTTATTTATATTTATTACATTTGATGGGATTTTTTTTTCCATTTATCTCTGATAAACACACATTTGCTATAGTAACATTTTTCAATACTCTGAGTACTGAAAAAAACGCCACTTTGGTACAGCTATATTACAATCTGTCATTTAAAATAGTTGTAGACCACACACAGGCCAGGGAACTGGAAAAAGTTAGCAGATGATTATTTCTAAACAGCACAAAAAACTATCAGAGAAATTGTTTTTGGACCAGACAGGAAAACAGTCCATAAACACAAGCATAGAGAACAGACCTGACACACAGGACACACAGAACACGCCAAATAAAAAAACCCAACCACACAGACCAACAACCTAACCAGAACTGAGTGAGAGAAAGAGGTATTTATACCCAGGGCAACAGGTGAGACGAGTGAGACTAACGAACAGGTGATCACAGGACCCAGGTGAGTGTGATGACACTGGTTAAACTCTGAGAAACAGACAAACAGGCCTGACACTTCCACATATAATCCTTGGAAATAATGACGTACCATAATGAGCGACCTAATGTATTAATCATTGTATTATAATAACCAGGTTAGTTTTGTCCCCAATGCTAAAAATGTAACAATTATAACCAGAGCATTTTCTAATTGAGTGAAAAATAAATTTTGCATTCATTCTGTATGCAGTTGTTTTCTGCATTTAAAACCCAGAAACTTGTCGTTTAGTACACTAACACAAGGGTAACAACTAATGGAACTGTGAAAACACCTGGTTTTTCTCACTTGTTTTCTTAGTCCTTTTGAGGTATTCCTGAAACAAACATGTAATAATGAGCACCACAACCTTGGAGTTTTTTTTTTTTTTTTTCACTTAGTATCTTTTAATACTTGGTGCCATATTTAGATGTACCACCCTTAGTTACGACTACCTTAGATTTATTGTCACTGAAAAATAAACCTTCAGGCACCCATGCTATATATACATATATACATATATGCAGCGTGTACCACCCTTAATTACGACTGGCTTAGATTTATTGTCATTGAAAAATAAACCTTCAGGCACGCATGCTATATATACATATATACATATATAAGATATATAGTATTATTATACCAGATTATTACAAAATAAACTATAATTATTTTTTTAAAAATCCAATACATAGATGTAGATATACATTATTAAATGTGAGTTTATTTTATAATAATTTGTCAAATTGTAAAGCTTCAATAGAATCGTATTCTTTATTATGTAATAAGTTCTCACATCCGCGCCTATGACGAAAGATGATGTTCTTTTAATATTATTATTTTATAATTATTTTTGAAAACATTTCTGTCCCCAATGACAGAAAATAATTGAGAACCACTGCTGTAGTTGACCATTTAAGAATGGGGGGGGGCTTGTACTGGTTTGGTCCACTTTTACAGCACCTGCTAATCTGTCTTTACGGCTGCACTTTGCTTATTTATTCCATTGTCTTTTTCTATTTTGGCAGATACAACACTGCCATAGAAACTGACAGGTAACCTATTATCAGCAAATGCGTTTCAACAGAACTGATGTCTTTACAGAAACCGATATTATTTTGCATGCTCGTTTTCGTGTGCACATCTGGAACCGAGATTGGCTGTTTGTGTTTTTATCACGGTCCATCTGTGAGTTAATATGACTGCA
>NC_024318.1:17822238-17837238 GCF_000523025.1 Cynoglossus semilaevis | reverse complement strand
GTACATTTGTGTAAAACAAATGTGTTAAAGTTTCTAATAGTTAGGTGTACAGGTGCATGGTAATAAATGATAAGGAGAAAAGCTGTAGTTTATTTACATGTTTGTTACCACTGGGTAACATAGGGTCCTGAATCTTTACAATATGCATTGGTTTGGAGATGCGTAATCATCATCTTCATTAGTGAGGAGAGGCGTTGACATGAAATATGTATAAAGTGCACGAAGAAGACATTGTGACGGAATGTGGAAACTTTGGATTGGTTCTGTGTTTCTCTCACAGTAAATGTTTTATGAATGCTTAAGTATGTTTTCAGTGAGAATACATATACAGTACAGTCACCAGACGCTGCAATAAATATAAAAAATGGACGATGTAAAGGACAACACACATCACTATGTCATTGTTTTGTTTCATTTTATCTATTTAAGCAATACAAAATATGTCTATGCAGATTCTCAGTCATCCAGGTCATGGTCAAGGTTGAAGAATACCATTAGGCACCTGGACATGGAATTTTCTCAAGAAGACGTTTCATCTCTCATCCAAGAGGCTTCTTCCTTTCTAACTGGTGGTGGGGAGTACAGCAAATAATCCACATCAGAATTCTGATAGGATTGCAACAACCATCAATCTAAAAGAGCCAAAATCACGGAGGCAGCAGCTCAAGCAAAGAGCCCCAATCTACATGGGCTAACTCTGACTGGGAGATTCCCAAGTGTTCCCAGACCAGAGTGGAGATATAATCTTTCCTCCTGGTCCTGGGCCTTCCTCAAGGTCTCCTTCCAGTTGGATGTGCCAGAGATACCTCCCTAGGAAAATGCCCTCCGGTGGCATCCTGATCAGGTGCCCGAACAACCTCAACAGGCTCCTTTCTTAACCCGGTTCTACTCCGAGTCTCTCTCGGATGACAGCTTCTATCGCCAAGAGAGACCCCAGCCACCCTGCAAAGCTTATTTTAACTACTTGTATCCACGACATTGTTCATTTGGCCTTAGTATAGAGTATTGGTGAGTATCTTCCCAACTGTTAAACAGACAGACAGACAGAAAGCTGAGCAGGACAGATATACAGAACAGAACTCAGTTAGCAAGAAATATAAAAAAAACAGACATGAACAGGCAGAACCCAACACAAATAGAAGAACGGAGCAGAAGAACTCCCCACAGAAGCACTAACCAGGCAGAGCACAAGCAGGAAATATGAACACACCAGGGCTTAGTCCAAAATCTACTTCACAGTTTATGATGTCATTACTGTCGCACAATCAAAATGGAGAGACGGACTGTGTTCCTCTCGCCAGCATGTCGTTACGACTGCAAGGCATGATGGGATATATTACTTGGGTAATGAACACATTGGATGCACATTGGATTTTGTGCTGAATTGTGGGATACATTGAGCGTCCTTCATGGTGGACTACTTCTACTCACTAAACATGCAAAATGGACAACAAAATGGACAACAAAATGGACGACCATATCTCGGAAATATTGCTGTTTTCAAAACTTTGCACGTGAACTCAGCATTGGCATTAGCAGTTGGATGAATTTCAGTCCATTTACTGAAAGCACAGACAATGACTATGTATCTATATAATGATTTTGTGATTTGTTTAGTTCAATATAGTCCATGTGTAGATGTTTAAAGGGTTCCTTTGTCATCGGAAATTAGCCTTGTCTTGTTCTTACAGCTCCTTGAGCATTATGTTTTCAACAGATTATGCACTGTTGTACATGCTTCTGTGCAGCTTTTTTGAAAATTTGGACAGTAAAAAACTTGTTGTACTGCACCAATCATCCCTGCTGTTGTCACATGGCACTGCCCATGGGACACATGTGCAGCCCAAGAATAGAGGGATGGTGGCAGTACCGGTTTGCCTGATGGAGTATGAAATAAAATGCCATTTTCAGATTTAGTCATATCAGTAGTAGGTTGCATAAGAGATTGATGTTGTAGAAGAACAGTATTGTCACATCAGTCACATGCTGTCCAGCAGAGGTGTGGACTCGAGTCGCATGACTTGGACTCGAGTCAGACTCGAGTCATCAATTTGATGACTTTAGACTCGACTTGACAAAATGTAAAGAGACTTGCAACTCGACTTGGACTTTAACATCAATGACTTGTGACTTCACTGACTTCAGTTGCCCTCGATATAACTTATAATGTATGGATAAAATGATCTGAATGAGAACCTACACAGACAATCTGATACCTTCTTTTCTCCTTTAACACGCTGCTCCTTGCTCCTTCTAAGGCCATAGTGTTCCTGTTTATTGCATGTCGCGCAAAGTTAGGTTGAGCATTTTGGCTTAGATATTGGATCAAACAGGCTATGGTTCTTTTTTCCATATTAAATCTTAAAATGTTGACCAGTATCGAGTACCCGATTGAGTCAGTCCTAGACTAAAAACTGGTGACTGTGATAAAAATGTGATGATGAATGTTATGCAAGTTGTGCGACACTTGGTCTAACCTTTGTCAAATACCGGTGATATTCTCCCGGCGGCACTCCTCGTCAGCCGTCCTCACAGGCGTTGTGTTGAATTAGCAGTTCAAGAAAAACTGCTTCTCGAGCTGTCAAGTGATTCACATGGATGAGCCAACCAAAGCTGAATAGTTAGAGCTAATTGGTTCTCTCTTAGATGCCCCGCTACCTGTCCCTAAGATGATTCCTGTTTATGAGATCACTGCGCAACCAGGGGATGTTTCAATGGAAAAGAAGTTGATAAATAGCTAATGACTCTAGTATCTCATTTTAATTAGCCATTTGCTTCAATCACATGGATAATTTACCCCCCACCCCCACCACCCACCCACCACTACAGAAACAGCACTACATTTGCTAAGGGTTTTAAAGTGCAATAGATTTTAGGCAAAAATTAAAGTCTGCATTAGGGCTTGAATCAAAGCCTCTTCTCTTTCTTTTCTCTCTTTCTTCACCCAGATATCTTTAGATTTTGAGCTTGTCAAGGCAGAAACAAATTCATCCTGTCAGTTTTTTTAACTGAACCACATTCAAATCAAAGGGACCAGCAGGGAAACATTAGATGAAAGTGGGCTGATAGTGCCAGCAGCACTGTATCAAACATTTGAAGCACAGCAGGGTTGTTTAAAAAAAAAAAAAACTCTGCCAATCTCATCTGCGCTGCTACATTACAGTAATTAAACTATTAGAGTGACAGAAATATCTGTTAGTTGGCTGAAAAATTTGAGTGAAATAACTGACAGACAGATCTTACTCTGCACTCATCTTCCCTCCTTCATCTCTGGCTTGTTCAAAGTTTAGGAAGGTGCCACTTAGGGTAGTTTAGAAAGGAAGATGTTGAATTAATTCAAGAGCATCTTGAGTTTTCAAATGATTAGGAATGAGAGCGCTGGCGCGGATACAGTCACATAGAGAGTCTAGGCGAATGAATATGCAGATTGCTCGGTTCTGTTCAGGAATGACAAGAACATCCACCTTCTGATGCAATAGCAGAAAACACAGCAGATGGAGGAAATGATTAATTGATTCATTATTTATAGAATGCAAATGTACGCCCCCAAAACAAAAGAAATGTCCCAAAACAACTGTTTCACTGCTGGTGTTCTACAAACTCTTACCACCTGTTCATTATCACTCATCTACTTCCTGATCATTAGTTGGGTTTGTGGCACACTTATTATCGTTATTATCATTATTATTACCTACGGTCATGAACTTTGGGTCATGACGAAAAAAGATCCCAGATACAAGCGGCTGAAGTTAGCATTTTCCGCAGGGTGGCAAATGGCTTCCTTAGAGATAGGGTGAGGAGCTCTGTCACCCGAGAGGAACTCGGAGTAGAGCCGCTGCTCCTCCACATCGAGAGGAGTCAGCTGAGGTGGCTTGGGCATTAACATCGTATGCCACCCGGACGCCCTGGAGGTGCTTGGGTTGTGTCCCAATGAGGGGAGACCCAGAGGAAGACCCAGGATACGCTGGAGCGACTGTGTCGCTCGGCTAGTCTGGGAATGCCTCGGGATTCCCCCAGAGAACGAGGAAGTGTCTGGGGAGAGGGAAGTCTGGGTGTCCCTGCTTAGACTGTTGCCCCCGAAACTCGGCCCTGGATAAGTGGTTCTGACTCTGTTTCAAAATACACCTTTGCTCTTCAGCTGATTAGATAGTTAGGTTTTGTGTGCTGGAGACTCACCCCTGTTGACAGCACGGCTGCAGTTAGGATCATGGTGGACAGGTGTTTAAACTAGCGATGTCTTATATTAACATGCCAATTTTGTCCAAAAACAGAATGACCAATTTCAATATCATCCGATACTGACATATGCAGCAGTTTTCATATTACATAATTATGTTTATATCGAGCCGATAATGCTGGTCCCCTGTTTGTATATTTCCTCAAACCCAGAATATGCATTATCTCACTCTTATTCTCACAGCTGTAAACAGCAGTTTACCACAAGGGTGAAATAGAAAATAAACACATTCAAGGTCAGTGGGTTAACCGTATTTTTGCCTTGATCGTCTGAGTGAAGGTGACATGATTTTAAATCCACTGAGACAGAGCATGAACATGATACATAACGTGCGGAAAATACCAAAAATGGTAACTTGTCTGATAATGATATATATATATATATATATATATATATATATATACACATAAATATTCTACCAGATCGCAATTGTGGAATATATATTGTGACCGGACCCAATCACTGCTTGCACATCATCCCAGCGGGAGGCATGTCAAGACATGCAGGATGAGGCATCATTCGGCCCACGTCGATGTGCTTGTGTTCTCAAAAGCAAATCGGAAATTTAGGATAAACTGTTGTATTTTCTAGACCATTAGTCGCTCAGCATTAAAAGTTGCACGAGCCAAAGGATGAGAAAAAAAAAGTGCAACTTACAGGAGTAGCAAAAACTGGTACATAAGCCTAGGGTGCCCTCTAGCGGCGGTCAGTGTTAAAAAAACAAACATGTACATTTTCAGTAGTACAGGAGTAGCAGATACTGGCACACAAGCCTAGAGTGCCCTCTAGCGGCGGTCAGTATGAAAATAACCAACATGTGTAATTATATATTTTAATATATAATTCACACCTGAGTATGAGTCACAAACCTGGTCAAAGGCTGAAAAAATGTGCGATTTTTGGTCCAAAAAATACTGTGCATATATATATATATATATATATATATATATATATATACACACATATATATAGTATACTATATAAGAGGTTGCAACATATGTTGATATATACATAAAAATATATAAATATAATAAATATATAAATGTATTGATAAATATATGTTTCTGAATCTATATGTATTTATTTATATAGCACATTTATAAAAAAATAATATATATACAGTATATATACATATACATCTATATATGTATATATGTATCCATATACATACCTTAAAATAACTGCACAACGACAGTTGTCTGAAAGGTGCATGGCACGAAAGCACGTGCAGTTCCAAATCAATATGAAACCGGGTGTATGCGCCTGTGCAAGTGTGAGTTATGGGATTAATTTCTCTTTTTATGCATCTGTAAATGAACACTATTTAAATAAAGCTACTGCGGCCCATAAAAGTGTCCGTGTGGAGATGGAGGACCTACTTAAGATCCTACATTTTAAAGCAGAGCCAGCACACTGGCAGCAATGCCAGCTAAAGAGACCGTTCTTCCACACGTCCTAATCAGTTATAATATCTCCAAAGTCTCTCATGCAAAAGGGAGGATGAGTAACTTTTACCCGTCATCTTTTTTTTTTTATCACATCACTTTTAAAAGCTACCCTAAGATCAGGAAAAGAGAAACACTGTTCACGTTAATGTATAACGGTGGTGGAGACAGCCATCCGCATTTTCACTCTGCTCAGCCCACAGGAAATTTATGCCTCAATCATTTGATGTTTTCTCAGATGGTTGTCTGAGAAACTATATAAAGATAAATAGTGGAGAAATATAAAAAATGCAAATGCTATGATTTCTGAAGTCGCCCAGCCGCATCTAATGACATGGCATTTTTGGAACAATTTTATTGCTTGATATTTTTAAATGGGCAGTAAGAAAAAAAAACCCACATCACTAAAGACTACCTGTGGGGTGGCCCGCACTAAGCTGAAAGTAATTACTTAAGTGACTATGTATTCGCATGACCTCTTTTGTAACAATAAAATGAGGTCACGTGTACATAAATGAGTTAACCATGACAACTTTGTTCATGTGAGAAAAGATAATGAGCTCACATGATAAAACCTACAGAAACAAGGACACACATGATCAACCTCAGTGTTGCCGTTACATTTGAATACATTATGCCGATGAATAAATAACAGCGAGAACCTCGGTGTGCTTCACCGAACTCGTGGGTTTCCTATGGCTCGCTGATGACACCCACTTTACAGTAGCTACTGCATCTACATTAAGGTTGATCTAAAATTTACACATCATGAAAGGTCTCTTGAACCCTGTTCTTAATTGTAATTCATTTTTTAAAATATGAAACAGAGCATTAGCGAATGAGTGAATTTTCTGACGTAAAAAGTAATTTAAATAACTAACAAATAACTGAAAAATGAATAAGGATTTGATTCAAATGACTACAAAAATATTACAAATAAAAATCATTCATATTTTCAAAAAAAAAAGTTTGAGAACCCAGGTGCCATCTATGTCCTTCATTTTTCCTGTCCTTACACACTTTTTTATACCAGGAATTTAAACACATCTCTGGGATGCATCATCAGTGATGCATCCCAGAGATGTGATTATTATTATTATTATTATTATTATTGTTATATTAATTAATCCAGTTTCAATATACCAGAGTCTAAAATACTCCAGTATACTAGGTATACTGTATAAATCACACAAGTATTAGGACTATGGGAAAAGCAGCCATTATCTATTCTTGATCTGAATAAACAGATTCTCACTTGCATCATTTAAACCTACGTCACTGAACTCTCAGCATTAGACTGTGAATACAGCCTCTCATCTCAGGCAGTTTGCACAGTCAGGGGGGCTCAGTCACACTAAGAGGAGAGCAGAGCAGAGCAGAGAGAAAGGAAGGCAGTCATGTAAAAAGCTGTGACAAAAATTACCCCGAGAAAAACAGATTGCCTAACAGCACACATGTTTACTTGTTTGTTTGTACTGTTTATTTTGAATATGCAAATAGTACAAGGCTTCCTGATTACCACCAAGCAAATTCTTTGGAATGGAATTGCAAAATAATGAAATGGCTTAGCTTGTTATGCTACACTACAGGCGTCACCAACTATTTTTGTCAGAGGGCTAGTTTTTTTGGACACACACCTTGGGGACTGGACATTCAAATGAAATGGTTTTTGACAAAAAAAAAAAAAAAAAAGAATGTAAACGGAGTCATAAATTGTGGGGACCACACAGTATTTTCTCTTTGATCAGCACAGTTTTGGGACTCAGTCGCAGACCGGATTGGATGGTCCTGCGCCCTCGATTGGGCTCGCGTGCCACCAGTTGATAGCCATTGCTACACTTCATCTACGTATAATTCCAAAAAAGGTATATATACATGCAAAAGCCAATAACCAAAACCAATATGACGCATGCGTACTGTGAGGTTATACATCCATCTGATCTTAATGTGATAGCGTTTATGATAGAGTCAAATTCCAGCGTGAACGCAGTACTGATGAGAGTACAAATTACATGGCATTGATATAAAGTCACATGAGTATCGATTATTACTTTCATAAAACATCAATACTAATTCATAAATAACAAAGAAAATGCATGGGTCTTAGCTTATTGTGTAATGCTGTAAGTGTTTAACTATAGACTATAAAATGGATTGGTTAAAGGCGTGTAAAAAAACCTTTTTTTAAGCCCTTTTTTATTTTTTATTTTTTTGGGTGGAGGGCGTGAAAATTTCTAATGAAGAAAGGGGGGGGGGGGTCACACTTTGGGGACCACTGTTTTAGGGTAACCTACTCCATAACTGCTTTTGTGCTGCAACACCCTCTGGTGACGTAAAATTGAACTGATCTATTCATGTGTCATGTGACCACTGACCAGAAGAGATCACTGACTTCATGTGATCCTTAACAGTAGCAGTTAAACAATTTCGGTTACATTGTGACATAAAAAAAAATAATGTCATCTATTATGGCTAATATAATATGAAAATACATATTTAAGTTGTTGAATTAGCAGTATGTGTTGTGTTTTTTTGGGGTAAAAAAAAAAGAGAGAAAGTATTGACATCGATATCGCCAAAAAAAAAAAAAAAAAGCCAAAAATGTTATTACTATCATATAGTAAAACACTGCAGAAGAGCTGTGGTCAAATCCAAGCTGTGCAGCATGTTGGCTAACCTATCGTCAGGTAAGTGATGGTGGCTCTTAAGGACCATTTTCAGGACTAATCGTTTTTCTCCTCAAATCCAAAGCAAAGAGGCCAATTCCCAGTGTTAATAAGTTCAATCACTCATTCCAAAACCTTCAATAATTCATTCCCTTCCAGAATGTCAGGCATCTATAATGAATAACATCCACGGTCAATTATTCACACCGTCATCTTCACTGACTGACACTGCATCCCACAGTGTGTCTGATATTGTGTGCTATAATGAATGTTTCAGCATTCTGTGTGTATGTGTGTGGGTTTTCTTATCAACACCGGTTCCCACAATGAGCTCCAGCTCTAGCAGAGGCCTCGTGCGTTCAGAAGCATGTGAAGACTGATTAAAGCACCTTGAGCGTGTGTGTTGTGCTAGCTCCCCCAACTGCACAAAGCGAAAACAGACACCAAAGAGGGGTTTAATTGTTGTTGTTGTTTATAGCGACGGTCCTCATGCATAAAACACATTTATTATTATTACTATATGTTTGTTTGTTTTATTTATTACTATTATTAATATTATTATTATAGCAGTTTTTTTTATAAATACTTTTTTCACATTTTTGTGTATTTTTATTGCCTGAATTCTACAGTTTTGAACACACACACACACAAAAAATCCTGATTACAAAAGTCTAACCTGAAATGGTCAAAAACCATGTTCGCATTCTTATTCTTTATGTTTATTCGTGGGCAAAGTTAGCTGCGAACTACAGTTCAAAAAGATTTAACTCTTAAATATATTAGATATCTTAGCATGATAAGTGTAAAAAAAAAATTCTCAGGAGTTTCTCTATCCCTGTGGTGCCCAACATTTTGTGGCTAGTGACACCATTTTAATAGAGACATTTTAATAGCTGTCACTTGTGGAGTCACAAGATGGTTTTTTATGTTTGTTTTTTTTTTGTGGACTCTATTTAGATTCATAAAAGTGAAAGTACAGTGGTTTAACATTGTGTGTGGTGTTCTTAAATCATTATTTAAGAAAATAACAAGCGATAAAAGAAAAGAGAAATGAGTAAAAAAACAAAAAACAAATTACCAGTACTTCCTGGGGAACCCATTTGAATTCCAGGTACCCCCAAAACTTTAAAAAAAAGCTCTTATATCCACTTTTTTTTTTTTTTTTACATTTCATGTTACACAATCATTCAAATACTGGAAATTGGGAAATACACAGAACAATATTTGCCATTTGTGTGGACTTTGCTCAGTTGTCAGTTTGCGAAATCTAATTCAGTTTTGCTGCTGTCATGGTTCTAAGATGTACTTGGATTTGGTGCTCTCTATTTGCAGGTAATCCTACCATTGCAATTTCTGGATTCAGTTTGACTCCAAAGCTGTGCTTTATGGCATGATTTGGCTTTTATTGTGAACGTCTAGTTAGACTTGTGTTTACCAAAGTTTAGAAAATCTTGATATGTCTGTATGTTGTTTAACGTTGTCATGTGTTTCCCGACAAAACAGACGTTGTCCCGATCCTAGTCTAAAAATGTGTATGTTGAACATAAAAATATAGATAATCGTGAGTTATATCGTATCGTGAGTTGAGTGTATCGTTACATCCTTGTTATTGAATAAACAGCAAGACACAGTGTGTGAATTATAGACACTATAAGAATTACTGAAAGAATTTTACCTTAACTATGCAAAAGTTAAGGGAAAGTTCTATCTTCGTAATGGGCGATACAAAAATCGACAGACAGAGTAAACTTGAATATTGTTTGTTTAGTTAGTTAAACGGTCCGGTGTTCACGTTTTTTTGTGTGTGAGCATGGGTGTTTGTATTACAGCCGTAACCTTGTGTGCAGCTGAAAATGAGAGTCCCGTCAACTCGAACCAAAACTGCAGCTCTGACGTCAAAAGTCAGTTCATTGAGCGTGTATCGTCAGACCTCAAGGTAAATTAATGTTTGTCACAGCTACTGCGCACATACAGTGCAGTGAACACTCACTGCTTATCTAAAAACATCCACTTTGCACTTCTGTGTTTACTTCTTCTTTAAAATGTAGTTTTTTAAAAAAAACAACTAAATTTTATTAACATTATTTACCAACAGAGGGTAGCAGAGTGCGACTGGAGTCCACAGCAGGCTGCGACACTGCTGCTGACGCTAAGAAACGTGACAGAGCTCCTGAACGACAGGCAGAAAGGTGGGTAATGAAAGTGTTAAAAAAAAAGTTGAGGCATTCGTACACGTAAACAGGACATTGCGCAAACCAAAGTTTTGCATTTGAAACAGAACATGTAAACAAACTATTATATTTAAATATTTTTTACACAATGCTGTTAACTGTTATACCAGTGCCCCCTTGTGGCGGAGGTACGCAGCTGTGTACAAACAGTGTGTTAGTACTTACTGTATGTTACGAGACATCAATGACAGACTCTTCAGGTGTAGGGCTCTTATATCCAAGGTGCAAAAATCACAAAAATCACAAGGATGCAGGAACAAAGACTTCCAGGCATGACCACAGAACACAAACTGAACAGTACAATGATCGCACAAGGACGGAGTGAGGGAGAGAGGTTTAGATACCCAGGGCACCAGGTGACACGGGTGAGACAAATGACAGAGACACAGGTGAGTGTGATGACACTGATTACCCCACACAGCAGACAGCAGGAACAGGAAACAGGCAGACCTCACAACTTTTTTTTTTTTAATTATTTGTCAAATGAATCACCCTTAAGCCACCAGATTCGACAGTGCTGACTGGATCATTTCTGTTGCTATGCGAACATGTCTCGTCAGCAACAGGTCAGCGATCGGGCTGCACTGCTTTTTCTAGCGCCCTAATACCCAGAAGCTCCAAAGACGTTAGTAGAGCGAGATGAGACAAAAGATATTTTCTTTTTTTATATTTTATATACGATGGGTAATGGTGCGGGTTAAACACACTTTTACTCAAAATAAATACTCATGGTTTATTTTAAAAATGGTTATAAAAAAATACAAAATACAAACAGGGTCAGCAATCGAGCTCCCTGTATGGGCCAGCCACAGCTGACCAAAATCCATCTTGTCTTCCACCATATCATTACCATTATCATTACCATAACCTACCATTACTGTAGGTTAGCCTGAAGTTCTTTCTTCTGAAAGGTGAGGCATACAGTGTTGTTTAGTCCTAATGGTACTGTGCTTATTTACACAAAATAAGTCAAAACATTTAGGCTGGTCGACTCCGAGTCTGACCAATGAACACCCTTCAAGACAAATCACACTATCTTTGAGCTAGCATCTAGCGTGTTAGCGGTGTTTAAGCGCTACAACGCAACGAAATTCATTAGTGGCATCTTAGCAATGTGTTAGCGCTTGACAGCATCAGCATTAGTTTTCTGCTGAGGCTAGGCTGAGCTAAACCAGCTAAACACATTAGCTTCATTTCTATTTTGGGTATTTACGCGTAGATATATATTTAATGAGATGCATTATTACCCCATAGTAGCATTTATTTTTAATAAGAGTGGTGTGTTATCTTGCAACAGAAAGACAAAAAAACAAGAAAATAAAGAGATAAAAGTTGCGCTTCTGCTCATAGAAACAAATCATTTCATTGAATCTGTGAAAATTGTATTTATTTTTATATTATTGCTTATTATTTGTTCACATGTAGAATGCCATATTGAAAAACCACCATTGTGCCCAACACCTGAAGTGCCTGAAAATGGAGGATTGGGCTGTGTCACAGTGGGTAAAAGGTACTTCTGCAAACCCATGTGCAATCATGTGAGTACCATACACTTTATTTTTATTTTTACTGTATTCCTTGTATAATTTAACTTAATACAATAACGAAGCAGTCCTCAAAATATCCTTCAGTGTTTTCTTATTGTTATTAAAAAATACTATTCACAAATAAAATGTGATGTTTTCTCTGAATTCTCTTAAAATGTCCCTCATCTCTTACAACGTAACTGCCGACCAGTAGTATCTCTTTTTTGAGGTTTAAAAAACCTGATGAAATACAACGTAACTGCCGACCAGTAGTATCGGCTCGATATTAGCATATTGTGTAATTTCTGTAAGAATCGTTTTTTTTTTTTTTTTTTTCCTTAGATAATGAAAACCCCGTAATGCAATGTCTTGGTTTGGCCAAATGATGTATGCCCTAAAAATAGCTTTTAGGGATAAACGGCTGTATATTAAAGTGAAAATCACTAGATGGCAGCACTGCACCTAATTTAATTAATCTCCTACTCATACAGTGGTTTGTACAGATATATTACGATATACTGTATATTACTTAATATTACCAGGCCTATATCGGTATCGGTTGATCGGAAAATAAGTGTAAAAATATCGGACATCCCCAGTGACAAATTTACTGATGTTTGAGCCACCTTCGAGATTTGTCTTAATTTGTCTTTTTAGCATTATGGCATATGTTTGAGAATTCTGTGAATTCTACTGACCCTTGTATTTTCTCTTGCACTCTAGGGGTTTGATTTTACGTTCTTGAGGAGAAGTCTTTTGTTCAATGAATGCAGTGAGCAGACGCACAACAGATGGAACACCCAGTACATAGGAGGGAACAAGCTGGCCGTTTGCCAAGGTCGGAATCGAACTTCCTGCTAAAGTTGTATTTAAAGAATTAACTTTTGCCTTCGACCCAGAAAACTTACTAACTCCAAATCTCAAACCTGGTGACACAGTATCCATGTTTCCTTTATAATGGAACCCTATATCATGTTCGTTTGTAGAATCAGCACTGCAGATATCGGGAAGAACTTCGGCATATTTTCCCGAAAATCAAGACTGCCTGATGACCAAAAGCCAACTGAAGGAAGCGTTCATCAAAGGTCTTATCACCGAGCTGCAAAGCCTAGGCATACAGGGAAAACCAGGAACCGCCTGTCTCATATGTGGATGACTCTGATGTGCTTAAAAAGTCTGAGTGTTCTTTTGAAATGAACTATTCTAGGAAAAAGATTCTCTTTAAAAGTTAAATTGACTTTGGGGTTTAGTATTTAAAGTGGAACCTGACCCTGAGTGGGGACTTTTATGTCTGTGTGCATGCACTTTCATGCATTTGAACATGCAGACTGTACAAAAACTGATATTCTGAAAGCATCAATCAATAAATTGGCAGAATGAACCAATGAAACATTATTATTTTTCTTCACGCTTAGAATAAACAGAATACAACTTTATAACAGGCTGCTGCTCTTTCAGATAAAATCTATCCATCTATAAGATATTCCGGTCAACTAGCCAATTAAATGACAGGAATTGTGCCACTATTTTGCAAAATGTTCACGGCAAAAATCTGGTCAAAATGTAATTACAATTATAGATCGATAGATCACTTGAAACTGTGGAAAAATGTAAATTGGTATTGTTATCCTGTATAATGTTTTATATATATATATATATATATATATATATATATATATATATAATTTCTTTCTTTTTCTATCATCTCAATTGAGTCCTCACTCCCAGGCCTTCTCCTATGCTTAGTGGATCGACACTGTCGCGCTGTGTCGCTCAAAATTATTGTTTTATATTATCAATATATGTGTTTATATCTATGTTTTTGATGTTCAGATGAGGGGGGAAATTGAATTAATTAATAGTATATTTCTGGGGGGCTGGAACAAATTAATTGGTTTTGAGATCATTTTAATGGGGAAAATGCAAGTGAGATACCAGTGGATCGATATACGAGTTGTGGAATGAATTAAACTCGTATCTAGAAGTTCCACTGTCCATCCATCCATCCATCCATCTTCAACCGCTTATCCGGGGCCGGGTCGCGGGGGCAACAGTCTGAGCAGGGACACCCAGACTTCCCTCTCCCTCGACACTTCCTCCAGCTCTTCTGGGGGGACCCCAAGGCGTTCCCAGGCCAGCCGACCGTCGTAGTCGCTTCAGCGTGTCCTAGGTCTCTTCCCAGAGGGACGGCACCCGAGCACCTCCCGAGGGAGGCGTCCGGGGGGTATGCGATGTAAATGCCCAAGCCACCTCAGCTGACTCCTCTCGATGTGGAGGAGCAGCGGCTCTACTCCGAGTTCCTCTTGGGTGACAGAGATCTCTAAGGGAGCGCTCTGCCACCCTGCGGAGAAAGCTCATTTCAGCCGCTTGAATCCTTGATCTCGTTCTTTCGGTCATGACCCACAACTCATGACCATAGGTGAGGGTAGGAACGTAGATTGACCGGTAAATTGAGAGCTTCGCTTTTCGGCTCAGCTCCTTCTTCACCACAACGGACCGATACAGCGACCGCATTACTGCGGCCGCAGCACCGATCCGCCTGTCAATCTCACGCTCGATTCTACCCTCACTCGTGAACAAGACCCCCAGATATTTGAACTCCTCCACCTGAGGCAGGACTTCATCCCCGACCCGAAGGGTGCATACCACCTTTTTCCGGTCGAGAACCATGGCCTCGGACTTAGAGGTGCTAATTTTCATCCCAGCTGCGTTACACTCTACTGCAAACCGCCCCAGTGCATGCTGCAGGTCCTGGTTCGAAGAAGCCAACAACACCACATCATCTGCAAAAAGCAGAGATGAAATCCGGTGGCTACCGAACTGGACCCCACCCGACACCTGGCTGCGCCTAGAAATTCTGTCCATGAAAATAATGAACAGAACCGGTGACAAAGG
>NC_024318.1:17807475-17820794 GCF_000523025.1 Cynoglossus semilaevis | reverse complement strand
AGTTTTCTTCATCAAGGTGGGGGGGGGGGTTTGAATTTGTCTGATCCGTCGCCTAGGACCTGTTTGCCTTGGGAGACCCTTCCAGGGGCGTTAAGCCCCCGACAACATAGCTCCTAGGTTCATTCGGATACTCAAACCCCTCCACCACGTTAAGGTTGCGATTCCAGGAGGGGAGGTTCCACTGTATTGTCTTTATTCATGTTCAAGCGATAAACAAGCCTCCAGTCACTAGATGGCAGCAGCTCATTTTATTAATCTATTTATTAGAGAACTGTGTGCAGCACCTGGTGCCAGCAACTCGTAACTACTAGGATGGGGTCACAAACAGAGGACAATTCCTCTTTTAGATCAAGGTGAACCCATTTGGCAAACGGCCCGCTCTGTTGGCTGGTCTGCATTTTTACCCTGGCAGAAACATCAGATACAGCTGTAAGGGGTCAAGGTGAAAAGTCAAGATGGAATTACAAGGTCTCATGAGAAGGCCATTCACATTCTACTAATTGGATCAGTGATCAGTGCTTATAGTGACAGTGTCCTTCATTATGATTGGGCTGCCCCTACTGATCTTACATACCGAGCGGAGTAAACATCCGCTCCACAAATAACTCTGTGGTCTCATGCACTGTAATACCACCTGTCTGCCACTGAGTGGCAACAAATGAAATGTTAACTTGTCACATAAAATGCATTGATTTTCCTCCGGTGCTCTTGCTCCTATTATCATATGACTGTGTCTTAAAATCCGACTTATTATCATTATTATTGTTATTATTAATATTATTGTTGTTGTACGAGTATAAGTATAGCCTATATTCTCTATTATGAGAAAAACATGTAGAATGAAATAGCCACATAAAAAAAAAAATGTCACTTAAGGTCCTCTATTATGAGAAAAACATGTAGAATGTGAATGTAGAAGAAAAGAGTCATACCGGTACGACTTTTCGTACCGGTACGAAAATAATGAGAAATGAAATTTGGGCCTTGGAGGATACGAAGGAAAAAATACACAGTGTAAGAATAAGGAACGTGGAGAATCTAGTCTAAGGAGATTCTTCATCTTCTGGATCAGCCTCACATCATAATAAAAATCGTAGTAAGTGAAAAGATTGTCTTTACCGAAAAACATAAAGGAAGTTCCGTCGTTAAGTTAAAAATAAAAATATATAAAAACATATCTTGAGAATGTGATTGAGCGGTTTCCTGGAGTTTTGTACCGTATATTTTCTAGTAGGCTATATCACAAAACGTTATAAATATTAAAAGTATATTATAGAGTTAGGATAGAGATGTGATTTATGCATTTTATGAACATGTATCAACTATTGAGCAGCTTTTATGCAGTACCTATATGTAGGAAACATTTTAATATATTTTTAATATATTTTTTATATATTTTTATATTTTTTGTGTGAACGTGTGCTTTTTCATTCATTTTGCTTAACCACAATAGCTGCAATGTTACGCTTTGTCCACGCAGGGGCAGTGTACACTCATTTTGAAAAAGTAATTTTAGTTTAGCGACCGACCAATTATATTTCACCATCAACAAAAACACATGCAAATATACATTATGTAAACTGTGGTTTTTATGTAACCCTGATAAAATAAAAAATATAAATAATTGATGAACACATTTATGGAACATTGAATTTGTGTTCTTAAAAGACAGATAAACCATTTTGAAAACTCACGTAACCAAAACAAATGTGTCTGTCATTAGAATTGTTATTATTAAAATTCTTCTCAACAACCCTCTTTTTTTATAAAACACCGAACAAACAACATGGTGTGGTTTATGACTTCAAATTTAAATTTGTTTCCGTTCCAGGCTGCTGTCCAGCTTCTGCAATAAGTAAAAGACATAGTGAATGAAAGCCCACAATAAACATTACGAGCATGAGTGTTAAAATTTCAATCTTATGAATGTTTTTCAAGGATATAATTTATCCTGGAAGAATGCTGAATCACAGAATTGACTTACTAATGTATATTATCTGTGTTGTTACAATGCGAAAAATGTATTTTATAGAAGCGAAATTGTTTATCGTATTCCTCACTATATCAATGGAGAATATAGTATATTTTATATTTCATAATAAAGATAAAATACGACAATTCCACAAAGCACATTTACTACCAATCTGAACTATTTCCTCTCATTTCTCGGGAACGTTGTATAAGTTCTTATAAAGAACATAAAGGTCTGATCTCAAAACAGATTAGAGTTCGTTCAAGGCTGACGCTCCCTGGAGACAACTCGCATATATTTGACGCGTGGAGTCGTTGAAAGACAAAGCATAGACTGCAAATCTCTGTGTGTGGGCTAAACAGGATGTGCTAACGATCCACGCTGCTAAAGGTTTGATCGACAGGACTGTGGACGTTTCTTTGGTCCAGCTTCACATATAGAACGCTCACCGACTGCATTAGTTGTATTTCTGAGCTCAATGCGTCTTGCAGGATCTCTAAATCTCCATTTTTATACACCTCCAGCTCACTCCTCAATCTGGAAAAAAAAATGTCGGTATTATGCATAGCATAATGTTGTGTAGAAAAATTCAGCAGTATACAACAGTCCTGGTATGTTTTTGTTATTCTAAATATATGTATATATATATATATATATATTTTTTAGCGGTATTTCTTGCGCCGTGCTGTTTCTTCTACTTATTTTAATTCCAAAAATCCTCCACCCTGGGACCTAAAAAAGCTAGTGAAAGTGGAAAGGCGGAAAGAAACAAAGTGAAGGGAGAGATTATACGAAAGCATGAGAATGGCGCTGTTGTTTCAGATCCATTATTCCGAAAGATTTTTAAAAAAATTAACACAGGCCTGGGTTTATTTTGGACGTTGAATGATGATGGTCAGTGACAACCATGGTAAAAACCATCAAAGTTTTTTTTTTTCATTGACTTCTTTGATCTACTTTCTTTTATCGTCTCCAAAATAATCACCATTCTGGTTTCAATAGATGAGGGATAATAGGCTTGGAAACATCCCAAAACATTATAATACAGAAACTATATTTTATATACAGTAAGTGCACCAAAAGTTATCAGTTAGGAAAAAAAAAATCAACAAAATGTATTGTAACGGGAAGGTCATAAATAATGAAATACAACTTGATAATCAAACAGTGTTCTACAACATGAAACTTTCCAAACAGGTCAACCAACACAAATGCTCAGGAAATGTAGTCCCTTTTTTATACATTTGATATCTCCTACAATCGTGTCGGGACATCTCAATAGAACCCATTTCGCTATAAACAGAGCAAAAAAAAAAAAAAAATTACTCAATACTCCATACCCAGGAACGGCAACAATCCGGTATCTGACAAAATTCAACAACGGAAAAAAGCAACAGCTGTTTTTTTTTTTTTTTGACACGTTTGAGCAACATGTTGTAAATCTGACACAGATTGATATTGGTATCCAAGTTGCAGTATTAGTATCAGACGGCTAGTCATTAGTATTTTTAACATTTTTAAATGCTCAAAATGTGTTCGCCAACTCCCTGTGAAAAAGGTTCCCAGAGATTCCATCTTGATCTATAATTAGTTTTATCAGTGAACTTGTTATTCTCACTATTTGTAAAGTTTCCTCATCGGGGCAGGATTTGTGAGGAAGGACCGCAGGCCTTTCAAGGACAGCCTGTGCCCTCGAGCAAATGTTAATAAAAACCTGCGAACAACTCATGAGTTCAGAAAAGACAGGATGAGGCAAGTGTGCTACGGTAGGTAATACACACAACATCAGCTGCTTCGAGCTGTAAAAACTGTCTGCTCTTATGGCAGGAGAGCAAATATTTTACACCATAATTTCATAAACATACATGAAATTTTATTACGGGACCCAGCCCTACTGTGGAAAATCCATCAGTCTCAAGTCCATGTTACTTGATTCCTTTTGCTGCAGTTCAACTGTTATGACAGATGTGAGAGAAGCGCACGGATACACACACACACCAGTCTAAGACCAGCTACCATTTTCTAACTTTTATTGGAATTTAATGAAACTCTAAAGCGCTCAAACTAAAATTGCATTTTCCGAATGTGAGCATCAGCAGCACCGCTTTCAAACTTTACACCTCTCCCTGGAAACCCTTAAATTACATTTTAAAACAAATTCATTTCAAGAAGTTACAACAATGTCGTCGTAGCACGCGGAAGATTATTGTGCGTCCGTCTTCATTATAGTCAGTAATGCATTCACACATGTATTCATTACATCTGTCGATTGAAAAAAAAGAAACCACTTTATGTTTGCTTAGCTGCTTAGCCCGTTGACTTAATATCTAAGGCACCACCTTCTATCCTATGGCCGCCCCTCCTACCTTGTACACTGAATGCTATTTAAAAGACAGTAGCACTCATTCAAATTGACACGCATTCAATTTTCAACAATCAATAAGCCAAGAGGTAAAATATGTGTTTCAAAGAGATGCTGGCGCTGCTGTAGAGGCTAGAGACAGGATTGATGGTTTTACTTCAGAATCATAAGGTGGGGGGTGGGGGAGTTAGTGCTTTCTACTTCAAAGACACATCCACAGCACTTTCTGAAGCTAATAAGATCTAGGTAATGGAGGCTATGTTTAATGAGGCTGATGGATGGACATCACATGCTAACCATGTGCTTGATTTAAAGTAGGATCTGAAGACACAGGAAGAAGACAGTCAGGAAATCAAGAATGGGAGGAAAAAGACCAATCAGTGTGAAGAGAAATAATTCACAAATTCCTATTAATACTGATGGATCAAAACTACTATATTGATGTTGCAGTGTCTTACATGCCCATTAGAATTTGAGCAAAACCAAATTGGGGTGCTCTCCATAAAGTAGGTCAATGTTTTTCAACCCGATCTGCCCCCACATATGTCGGGGAAGTCTGCAATTCAAATAGTGTTGCCTTAAATGTATAGCAATTAATAAAAAAATAATTATTTCAATTAATATTATTTTTTAAACTAATTAAACCACAACACCCAATTTTAAACAACCGTAATCTTGCACTCTCATTCATATAAATCACGTTTAAATAAATTGCAGAATATAAACATATCTGAGCTGGTGAATCATGAGAGCAACTAAAAATGTCTCTGGGGTCACCAGAAATTTGTGACGTCAAAATGGCGTCACATGCCAAAAAGGTTGGGAAAAAGTGCCATAAGTCAACCTCTGTTATCAGAGTTTTTTTGTTTTTTTTTCAAACCACTGGCATACTGTACTGTACAGATCGTTGTCACGTAGCATGGTTTAGAGATTGGTATGTTTAACTGTGGAGTTAGTTAGGTGTAAGAAGAAATAATTATGCTATCATCAGCCAATAATATCACTTGACCAATATAATCAGACATCCCAGAAAGAAAAAAAAGAGAAAGTGATCATTTGGGTATTATATTTTAAGTTATAAGTTTAAGTATATTTCAAGATAGACAATTATAAGACCATTAATGCCAACACAGTGACATCAGCGACAGGAATAAACTGATTTGAAGTCACCCAGTGCAGTTAGTATCCGTCCACTAATAATTAGAGATTTAAAATAAAACACACATTTCTGGTATATACAGAGATTCTCAAAAACATTAAATTTCAATTATTTATCCATTTCCTGTAAATGTTGTGCCAAGCAGAAAACCCTATGTGGAAAGAATCTTGAGTTGTGGTTGTAAAATGATCAGCAGCCAGAACTGAAGTCTGGAAAGAAGCTCGGGTTTTAAACCAGAGACCACAGAAATAGTTCACATCCAGCCTGCAACTAGATGACAAAAACGTATTTATTTTTTTTTTTTTCCGATAATGATTTTTATTCATTTATTTATTTTTACTTTTCTATTTGTTACTTCATGAAAATGCGTTAGTTGCTCATTTGAAAATAAAAATGTGTTTATTCTCCGTTAGCACTGCAGTTTCAAACAGTAAACAGTATTTATATTAAGCCCCTGCTTTAGACGTACAGACATTGAATACGTTAAGTGACATCAAACAATCATAATTTTTTTCTGTGTGGTAGTAGTGAGCCCACAGCCACATATGTTGGCCTGCTTTTTGTATGTACATTAAAGGCTTACCTACATGACACTACCATTGAAGGGAGCAAAGAAGTACAACAGTGTACCATACCAGAACTAAGGCATTATGCTGAACATCTTAACTACAGGGGAGCAGCAAACTACCTAACTTCTTTAATACACTTTGGGGGGAAAAAAAAACAGATTTTTTTTTTGTTGCCCTTTAAGCATCAAGCTTGAAAATGTTCCTGCGATTGTCTTTCTTGAACGCCCACCAAAACACTGCAGCGGGTTTGCCATTCAGCAACGCACTTAATGCAAATGAAACCACATTCCTCTCAGCTGCACACCATTCAAACACAGCAGCACGGCTGTCAAGAGCAATTCAGCGTTCACCATTTTATAGACTAGAGAAATCAGTGATTGAGCGGCCAATTTTGTGCAGGACGACGACCGCATGTAACTTTGGCTCCACGGCCTTACAATGACTGACAAGATGCACTCAAGATGAGCTGACAAGTATTACGCGTGCAGCGCATTATACCTGAAATTCAGCCCAGGGGTTTTTACTAAACTAAGTTAGATCACACATTAAATGATTGTATGGTGAAAGTTTCTTTGCCTTATTTTGTAAATGGTAACATTTCAATGCATTTAATAAATAAGCATTTGTGGAAACACTAGACCAGGGGTTCCCAAACCTTTCCGTCCTAAGGACCCCCAAACAGCTTTGGCTTCTGGCCGAGAACACCCTTTGCAAAACCAGAACAGACCCTGCTACCAAATATATAGTGAAATGTATTTTCTTAATTTTATTGACTATTCAATGTTTGTTATATTTATTTAGCATAAGGAAATTGTTAACAAACATGTTTTCAGCACTGTATATTTCTATTAATATACTTAATAACAAACTGTTGCTCTGCTCCTTTGATTTTTTTTGTTGTTGTAAAACAAACCTGTCCATTTTGTGCTCGCTGGCTACCTGCTTGATTAAGGTGCACAGGAGCTTAAAGAACAAACTGCCAGGTTTACACAGATTATGATGATGTCATGCCCAAGTTGCAGCTATCACACGCGGTATGTTCAGGTACCACTGGTAACTTGTAAATTCAACAATTATGTCAGATATGTGTTGTACAGTTCTAAAGGTTATAGAAAAAAATACATTTTCTCAGCCCCCACTTTGATGACCGCTGCACTAGAATAGAACGCGGAATTGTCACCACACCATTCATGCAATCTTCACAATACATAGGACCTGATGTGGCCATAAATTTAAATGCAAAAAAAGGAGATTTTGTTTGAAAAATGTCAAAAGAAAATGTTGAAAACTGTCATTTTTCCAAGTAAAATGAGTCATCATTAACCTTACATGTTTAGCTCACTAACTCATGAATAGTCTGATCCACTAATGTCTTCAAACAATTATTTTTTTTTTGCTAACAGTTAACACGAAGTATTGATTCGATTTGATTATTTTCTTTTCCCTGTAAGTCGCTGGATAAGCAGTTCTTCGTCTCTAATTCTTTACCCTGTATTCATCACATTAGCCTATTTTTTACTTGTTGACTGAGTGAAATACACTGCAAATCAAAGACTTAATTAAGCCAAATGGTCTTAATGGTCTGTTATTTACACTCCAAGACTTGGACTTGAGACATGAGAATGTATAGAGAGAGAGAGAGGTAGAGGGAGATAGAGAGAGAAATAAAGGGGGGGGGTGGAGTGAAGGCTTTAGAACTCACTTGTTTGTTCAGCACTTATCATTCACATCCATTTAACACTTTTTAGCCCCGGGCATCTGGAATAACACAATGTACCGCATTGTCCGCACTTTAAGGATTGAGTACGCTGACTTTTTTTTTTTTAAATACATCAAACCATCTCAATATCACAGCTGCATTTAAAGGACTTTGAATGTCAAGAAACATCTGCTGGATAATGTTTTTTTATATGCAGCTGAGCCTCGTGCTAGATTTTTCTGGTTTTGAAATCGTACACTAACTCGGCCGTTGATACTCACCTGAGGCAGGTGGTGTCAGTCAGAGGTTTCTGACTCACAAACAGATTCTCCGCTGTTAGAGATTGTGTCATTGACTCAGACATACTCAGCTGCCGATCCAGATCTGTAGGTGAGGGCAATAAATCACACGATGACTAAAACGGCAGACACACTCTCTAATTAACAACACAGATATTTGGTTACATGTGGAGACAAAAAAGTACTTTTTAACTCTTTCAAACCAAGGTCTTCATGCATCCCTGAACTCTTACTGGGGTAATTTGGATCCTTAAATTTTGTTTTAACTCAACTGGAATTGTTATGGAGATGACCATAGTTAACCTCTTGTAACATTTTGCCAATTTATCTATGCCTTAATAACCACATTTAATAGGTTGGGGTTTTTTGTGCTTTTTTTCCCTGAATATTATTTTTTAACAATTTGTGACAAAGAACTTCTTTTGCTGTGTGATATTGATCACTACATATGAGGGTCTGGCATTTATAAAAAAAAAAAATCTAAGAAAGGCCAAGTAACTAAATACTTGGTAGTTGTGCAGCTGTAAAAAATGAATGAACAATTTATTTTCAACAAAAGTTCACTTTAAATTGTCCAGAATTGATGTTCTCATCATTTTATTCCCGGTTAAGGTTCCTTCTTATTTTTACACTTTTATTGTGGTAAGAAGCTGGGGGAGTCAGTAGACACTGTAAGTAATGGGAAAAATCTGTTAAAAAAATCTATAGCAGAAAAGGAGAATTTAGATTTGAATATATGGGCTCAAAATAAGCTTTCCATGTTTTACAGACCAGCAAGTGCCAGTGACCGTAACAGACCCTAAAAAGTTAGTTACAGTGTCCTAAACTTGTCAGATAGTCATCCGATGTTTTACGTCTGAATTCCAGGAAGCTTGGACCTTTTATTTACTGCTCTATTTCCTCCACAGAGAGAACAATGTAATACTATTGATCACCTTTTGAATGTTATTTATTTGGACACGGTACGAACTTGCCGCGCTTTTATTTCCTGTGAGGAAGCAGCGAAATATGTTGCGTTCCTTTACGTTGTTTTCCTAATATTATCTGTTGATTTTATTAGTTTGAAAGGTGCTCTCAAATAAAGTTTATAATTCTATTATGCTTCCCTTCTCCCCTTCTTTATAGCAATCTTTTTTCACAGCCTATGGTTTAATGAAACACAATAAAATATTTGGGGTTTGTTTCTCCTACACTATAGCATATAATGCGCATATGCTGGTTTAGCGGTAAAAAAAACAAAACAACAAACAGATGTTATGTCATGGATTATTTCTCACGTTTACCTAGTAAGTGTGTGTGTGTTTGCACTATGTACCTTACAACCAATATCTGGAATCTAGAAATCAATTTATGACACTTTATGAAGGTCATAGTGCAGAACACACAACATCGAGGACAAGAGGCATATGTGCTGCTTTTAGCAAGACAACTGTTTGTCATAATACCATGCCATATACTGCATATACTTCTTAATCTGATACACAGTTAACCTTTGGTACTCACCCTTCTGTCTGTTCTCCAGGGCCTGCAGTTCAAGCTGAAGTACTCTCTTCTCTTCTAGCAACAGACTCATGCGGCTGCTGCCGCATCTCATTAGCTCCATTTCTAGAAGGGAAAAAAAAACATATTTGAAGCTAGTGTGCCACATGTTTTTTAAAAATGTGTTTACGCTGGCCTCAAAACAATTAAAAAAAAAAAAAGACTTGGAACCATATCAAAGCATACTTCATCATTAAACGTGAATTGCACTACCAACACAAGTATATAAAACTGTTCTTTATATAAACTGTTACCAGTGGAATTTGTCCATATGTAAAAAAAAAAAAAAACAAAGTTAATTTCGGGTCTGTCTCTGTCTCTCTCTCTATAAGAGTACTTCTCAAATAGTAAGGGTAGGCTACCCTAGGGTAGTGCAGTGGGATGCCAGAGGGGGTATCAGGGGCTTACCATGGAATATGGCAATATACACTGAACATAAGTGTACCACTGCTGTAATGCTTGAATGATAACAAGCCTCCAGCAGTGATGTGCAGTGAGGCTCATGGCTGGGGAAGCACTGACTTCTCTGGAGTCAGATTTACAATTGTAAGAACTGGAAAGAGCATCTTATTTCACTATTCATCCAACAGCATGCACCTGGTAAAGCTTCATATCCCATCAGTATTCCTCTTTTACATCCAATTACACTTACACCAACACAAAAACATACACAGAACCATATTTGTCCAATGGAGAATATTTATCTTATAGAAATTGATAGAGCACTTTCATTGTGTCTAAGCAATTCATGTTTACTGTATACAAATTAAAGTATAGAGATGAGTGTAGCACAAATTTAATTTTGATCTTCAGACGCCCCCCTAGAGGTGAGGCAGAGTACTGCATGCCTCCCCTGCTGACTTTTCTCTGCACTTTTTTGCAGGATCATCAGGAAGAATTCTCTCGCACATACATCAAAGTATGTACGATGCGTAGAACAAATATTTCTGTAAAGTTTATATTGGTGACATGCTGAGGAACAAAAACGGACACGCGTCATGCGACCCAGTTTGTATTGGATCGCGCAGTCAGATATGAGGCACAGCTCTCCACTGCCTCACCCGGGATTTCTGCCCTGTATTTGATCACGAAATACTCAAATTTGGCAATATTTACTTAATAAAATGTCAAAAATGTGTAGTCATACTGAAAATGCAACTTTAACACAGATCAGTGGAAAATATTAATATTTATTTTATGTTTTTTTTTTTTTTTTTTCTTGATGGCAGATAACCTCCTGTGCCATCAAGAGGCAGGGGGCGGGGTGTTAAAAACCTTTCTATCATCGAGGGGGGAATGACAGAAAATAATTGAGAACTACTGCTCTACTGTATATGTATATATAAATATATACACAAAGTATATGTTCATACATATATAAACTGTTTAAATATATGTATCTACATGTATGTCTACACACATATATAGCATAATATAAAAATATATATATCTGTACCTATAACCTTGTGAATGCTATTGTCGTGTCGAGTTTTCTGAGACATTTTCAAATATTGCTTAATATTTCGAGCTCTGTGAAACTGACATGACAATGCAATTTACCATAGACCTTAGAGCACAGTAAATGCCATCTCAGTTTGACTGTAGATGGAAAAGGGTCAGTGTGCCTGTTAAATCTTTGCTTTTTCATTAAAAAAAAAAAGACCAATAGTGAAACTAAGACTGAAGAATTTTGAAAACTAAAACACTCAAATTAATAACATTAAAACATTTTTGTAAGAGAAGAAATGGAAAGTTGGCTTTCAAAGCTGGTGTCAAACATTTTTATGTGAGAAAATCAATTTGACTAATTAGACAAAATGGAATTTTTTTGGCAAGTCACATAAAAACAAAAAAAATTTTAATGCCCAAAGATCAGCTTCAGTAAAAGGTCCTGGATCAGACAACTCTTTGGCTTAGCTTCTGAGAATGACGAGGCTTTAGAGTTGTTCTGAGAGGATGAGACAGCTTTCTGAAAGTATTGCCATACAAATCACCACACTGTGATTATTTGAAAAGAATATTGGTAAGATACTACATTCAACACCACTGTATGTCTAGACAAAAGGCCAATCAATGAAAGAAAGCAACTATGTGAATAAACCAATACAGCCATAACTCTAAGAAAACCTACTGTTGCAGCGATCCATATACTGTCCAAAACAAGGGAAGAAATCCGCAATCAACTAGTCACGATGCGACAGTGCTACAAAGCTAACTGTTTCAGCTTCTGTATGCGCTTGCCCAAGTGACACACAGTGAAAAACTAGCTTTATGAGAAGCACAGAGGCAAAGCCCATTGCACACACTATTGTATAAGGCTCTACTTGACTCTGAACCATACAAATGTTCTCTAATAATCAGCTATTTATTTCATTATTTAACAGTGGTTAAAAAACTTCCTTCCTTTTCTTTTGTCTATTAATACTTAATGCTTCAAAGGTTTTCATTTCAATGACTGCGACTCTTCCAAAGCTCATATTGTCCTTGAACAAATGAAAATAAAGTCACAAATCAGAGACCTTTAAAACACAATCAAACCTCTGTATCTCTTAGAAACAGTTACTACGTCAGTGATCACAATTATTTATTTACACAGTAGGCCCACATTATACTCTTCAATCGTCTGGAGACAAGAGAACAATAAACAGTGTTTTACAACCTTTGTTTAATGATTCTTCCTCTTGCTCTAGCTCCAGCATCTCTGAGCGTGTTTGTCTTTCGATGTCCGTTTCTCTGTTTTGCTGTAGGCTGAAGTCACTGTTAAACCTTGAAATCTCTTGAAAGAAACTTTTCTCTTCTTCTTTTGACTCTGTTTTTATCTTGACCTGTTGGCACAACAGCACATACACGACTGTTTTCATCTACTGTACCTTAAAGCTGATATCTTTTGTCCAAATATTGACATTATGGGGTGAGACAGTATACAGACCAAATACCAACTCGCAGCCTATTTAAAAGACAGCTGCGCCAGTAATGGGAAGAAACATGTATAACGTGGTTGTGTATCTCATTTTGTTTTCTTTTGTGTTATCTAGCCTTCCATCATCTTAACCCAGGGGTGTCAAACATACGGTTCGCGGAACAGAAAACGGTCTGCATGGGGTTTCAATCCGGCCCACTTGATGAAGTATGAAAATAAGGTAGATTTGATGTTCACGACATGTTTTGCAAAATTATAATTAATAAAACTAATTATAATCACATGTAATTTATTATGTGATTAGAATTATAACTTTTAGATGCATCTAATTTCTTCTTCTTTGCTTGAAAACAAAGGAGAAAAACAAAAAAAAGGGGACTTATTTTTATTCATAGGTAATTATGTTATGATTGTACTGGTCAGTCCCACTTGACATCTAATTAGGTTGTATGCAGCCCCTGAACCATAATGAGTTTGACAACCCTATCTTAACCCCTTGCGATTACTATCCTTTCTGCTAAAAGCTCTGATCATAACTGTCATAAGAGAACAGAGGATGACCTAAAACATAGACCATGGTGACGTTATTGACTGTGAAGGATTTTCCATTGAGGGTAGTTTATCAGAAGGGAAGTATGCCTATTATACACCCATCATTGGAACTTCAAGCCATCCATCCATCTTCAACCGCTTATCCGGGGCCGGGTCGCAGGGGCAACAGTCTGAGCAGGGACACCCAGACTTCCCTCTCCCTCGACACTTCCTCCAGCTCTTCTGGGGGGACCCCAAGGCGTTCCCAG
>NC_024318.1:17793653-17805375 GCF_000523025.1 Cynoglossus semilaevis | reverse complement strand
AGTGTCCAATACATACGGCCGGATGTCAGATGACACGACTACAAAGTCGATCATTGACCTCCGGCCTAGGGTGTCCTGGTGCCAGGTGCACTGATGGACACCTTTATGCTTGAACATGGTGTTTGTTATGGACAAACTGTGACTAGCACAGAAGTCCAATAACAAAACACCACTCAGATTTAGATCGGGGAGGCCGTTCTTCCCAATCACGCCCCTCCAGGTATCGCTGTCGTTGCCCACGTGGGCATTGAAGTCCCATGAAGCCATCATTCTCAAATTCTGAATACCACTCAAAGATATTCATACCATCAAAAATTGGCTAATTAGTTAACAATAGATTGAAGCACAATTACAGACACCCAAACCCTTTATTATAGTAGAACTTCGGAATATTATCATTTTTGTATCAGACGATCAGCGAATAGTAGAATTGTATACTGATGTATCCCAAAACCTAAAGACTGATTTCGGTGTAACTGACCAGTTGGTTGCCAAGATGATTCTTCTGGCAAAGCAACTCCTCAACTTGCTTCAACAACTGGTCTTCCTGTTTCTTCTTTAGATCATGGTGCATCCTCTTCACAGCCAAATGTTCAACCTGAAGAAAAGAAAAAAACAAAAACATAAAGGACAAATTGCTGCTTTACAAGAGTTCTTCAAGAAAAGAAAAGGCACAGACCTAGCACGAGTCCAGGTGTGTGATTTAGTCAGAGACAACTTTTGTTTTCTTAAGCCTATTTTTAGTTAAACTAATTTACTTGCAAACTTTCAGTTCAGTTCACTTCAGGACACTTCAATCCATGACACATGCAGTTGAGGAGGGTGAATGTTTGTTGCTTTTAAAGTAAAACAGGAGCACTGTTTTTCAGTGTGTGCAATCAGCTTCAAACTTTTCTAAACACTGTAATTATCACGAGACAGCTTACATAAACTCTAGGGCATTACATCATATATGCGGTAAACACTGTGTGTTTTAAACACACCCTGCATAGCTGTATAATGTAAACAACTTAATGTTCCATCACAAACCTTGAACCAAGGTGACAGTAAAAAGATATACAGTTGTTCACAAACAACCACTGTGACGGATACTTTTGTATTCTGCAGCATGTTTCATCAGACCTTCTAATTTGCTCTTTTGATTAAGTGAACACTTTAACACGTACAGTAACATCTTAGCAGTATTTCTTGAAATGTCTACTAGCCCGCCTGTGACACATCTCACATGCTAAAAGGTTTCACTAATGCTTCCTTTGAAGGAAATTAGACATTGATTTTAGACAGGCACTTGCTGTCGATCCTGTGCGCTGTTGATGAAACGAATGGAAAAGATCAAGTGATTAAAATCATAAAACAGATCAGCTGATCAATATGCCAATATTCACTTTTTCACATCATGGCTCAATGAACCCGATGCAATACATCTATTCAAGGTAATTACATCCTTGAATTTTAAAGTGTACATGTTACAGATTCAGAAAAAAAGTTTTCTTTAGTAACATAATATGCACAGTGTATCAGTGTAAAGGGGAAAATGACATGCTTTTCCATTACCTTGTTATGAAGTTCTGCCTTGGTCTTTTCATACTTGTCTGTTGTGTCTGTGATATTTTTGTTGCATTTGATGATTTCCACTTTTACTGAAATGAAATAATAATAATAATAATAATTTGAGTGCTCTCAAGACAATATAAACTCAAAATTGAATTAATAAAACAAATTAAAAAAAAAATAGTGCGTAAGGTAAACCATGCCTGAGGCTAAGTTTAGTAGCACCCTTGATTAGCTTGAGCTGTAGTTAACGTATCAAAGCAAAAAATGTAAACATAAAAAAACCATACCTTCTTTTAATTTATGTGTCTGTTCGGCCAGTTGTTGTTCAGTAAGTAGAATTTGTTGGTAGAGTTTGTCGAGGCTCATCTTGCATAAAAACTGCTCTTATGGCTATGACACAAACCAAAATATAAGCGTTAACAAGTTTCATCCCTTTGTCAATTTCCGGTTTCCATTATTGGGCTTACTTTTTTTTCGACGCGAGTGCAACAAAAGCGGGAGGAAACACGTTCCGTCCGTGTTAAAACCCTCGTAGTCAACCCTTCTAGTGACAACGTGTACTTTTATCTTCGAAGTAGTCTGCGTGGATGTTTCGTGTATATTTTTCTAGTTTTGTCGCCACGACGTACTTTAATTGCGCTTTTGATTTTAGGCGTTAACGTACTTAAAACTTGGGAGTCGGTTTGCGGTGGTGGCACTGAACTACGCCTCTGCGATTCACTCAATATCGGGCTGATACGTTTTTTATTAAATGCTTTGCTAACGGCACACTAGGGGTAACATCAATCCACTCTGGACATTTGTCACACAATCTCACCCGTTCACCGATTTCCTCCATCCACCGCTGGGACTGGAAGAATAATAAAGGCTTCTGATCTGGAGCCATGAAGCGCATTACAACGTGAAACGTTCAATGACCCCGGGACTACATCATTCTGACATTCATTTTGAAAATTAATATCACATATTGATTGTGGCTTTTCATAAATCACCACACGATTTTTTTTTTCCCCCTGACTGGCATAGATCCCATTTGAGACGCCGAAACAGCAGAGTCATCAGAATGTAGGCAGACAATTAGCCTAGATAGAAGACTGTCGATCATTTGTGCCATTCTCTCCCTCTTTTTTACCCTTTCACTTCCTGTCGGCTTCTGGCATTTCATTTAGGTAAAACTAAATTTTAGTTTGAGCAGTGTCAACACTTTGCACATTAACTGAATTATACATTATCACAAAGGATTTGTTTTTAATAAGAGATTATTTTCTTAAATATCCCATGATGTGTGTGTGTGTGAATAATCCCCTCATCCCCCTCTTTACTGTGTGATGGGCTTGATTTACAGTTGAGAAGGCCTTCATTCGTAATTGATTTAGTCTGGTCTTTGGATGCAGAGTGAGGTTCATTGACATGGTCCACTCCCATGTATTTAGTCAAGTGGATTAGTCTCTGAAAACAGAGTAATCGATGAGCTATAGAAAGAGCTACCGGTATGTGCATGATCTTTGACTTTAACCTACAATCATAATTATGTTTTGTTAGCCTGCCAAACAATTTACAATTAACTAATTGGAGATAGGAATTGATCGTATCGTATGGAAAGAGGGAGGACACTATAGTTAAATACTTATAGTTAATATGCTTCTATGGGTAAATTGTTGTTCTCTGTATATCTGTCAAAAAGATTGAAAAACTTAAACTTAAGCTAGAAGAGCATTTTGCTTTTTTTTACCATACTCTTTCCAACCACCAATGGCATAATGTAAGAGCGGTGTTACATTAGATTCTAAAACCATTGTGGGTGCACATTGTGTTGAGCATTTGACCTCATATCTGTTTAAAGCACACGTGTCAAACTCAGGCCCAGGGGCCAAATCTGGCCCCCAGTGTAATTATATTTGGCCCACAAGATCATATCAAATGTGTACTAGAGAGATGGATAGTTTAACACAGGACAGGCCCAAAACTGTATATGAGGTAGAATTTTTTTTTAAATTTATTACAGTTAAACTAGGTTTACTATTCCTTTCTACACATAAATGTGTGGTGATGCTTTCAAAAAAATCTGCTGAATTTAGCTGTTGTTTTACTTCAGTCAACAGACTAATAGTCTTAAATTCTCTAAAATACAAATAAATAATATTAGCCCTAGTGATTAGCACCTTAACAACCAGGTAAAAAAAAGTCATAAAGAAGCAAACCAAGGGTATTAATCCTGACACACACGTTCAAGTTACCAATATCAATAATGTTTAGATTAATTATTTTTAACAAATGTTTTTTCAACAAACATTTCGTTCACATTTTGCCAAAGGATGAGACTAAATGTTCTGTAGTTTTTCATGGATGACTGGTTGATTGCTAATGGATTCTGTGCCTCATGTTGATTCCAGATATAAACACCCCTGGTTTAAAGGTATATTCCAAGGACCCTTCAAATGGTAAGTTTAAGACTATGAGGTCTTAGTAGCCCCGTGGCCCAGCTAAACCCACACTCTCATCATTCCATATGGCAATGATGAGAGCATAGTTTTAAATGAAGCTAGCAATCTGATGCCATTTTAGTGGCCATACAGCTAAAGAATGATATGATTTAATAACAGGTCAGACCTTGATTAACCTTAACTGTATAAGACGTTCATTACCTCATATTACATGTAAACCACCAGCAGATGGCGTCAGACACGCGGGGTCCGCTTTGTGTGGAGAGCGATGACGGATTTTCTTTCTCTGCTGACCTAGAGATTTATCTGACGAAAGTTACATCAGCATTTTATCGTAGAGGCTTTACAGTTGTCTATATATCAAAACCAGTAAAGTCCCGAACTGCTGGCAGACGAACTGTTGCAAAAGTCGCCTTTCCTCCTTCATTTGAAATGGGAAAAAAAAAAAATCTGATATATGTTAAGTATGGAACTGCTGATCCATATGTTGTCATTTTTCTTTTCACCCTGCCACACTGTTGAGGTTGGACTTTTGACCTCAGAGTGAATACAAAAACACTGTTGTGTGTGTAGGTGCCATCAATGAATTAATAGCAACAGCGACAAGTTGCAGTTTTTTTTTTTGTTTTTTTTTTAGTGTTCAGCATGCAGCAATCATATCCTCTGCCTTACTAATAAAAAGACCGTTAATTAAACTTGGAGCTAATTATTTTTGGTGCTGTCATAAATAGAAGTGAATGCGCTGTGATTACGGCTCCAGTGTTCTTGGATTTATGATGGTGATCGCTTTACTTGAGAGCACAGTGAGGTGGAAGTTGGCACTCTGCTCTTGCTGAATGCGCCACACACTCGCACACAGACGCAGCAGTAGCAGCAGCAGCAGCAGCGGCGGCAGCAGTAGCAGTGCTTTTCCAGCTGGCTGTGTGTGTGCGCTGAGACGCACAGGCGCAACGCAAGCATCCTGCTGCTCGGAGTTGGAGGACACTCACCTCTGCGCTGATCTGCTGTCTTTTGGTATTGGAGGGTGAAAAGAAACCGTTTAACGAGAACTAGGAAGAGGAAAGGCTCTACGTTTTGTCAAAAAAAAAATAAAAAAGTCAGAAAAACTGACCCTGATTCGGGACGGGACACTTTTGAGAGGAAGATTTTTTCAGGAGCTGGATCCGTTTCTCTTCCCTGCAGTGGAGCGCACGCTGCCGCGTCCTTTCGATGGATTTCAGAAGAGTGGAATAAAAGTTGCTTTTCTTTCGCACGTTTCTTTCGAATAAGGTTGTATTGTTGTCACGGAGACGATGATGCTTACACTACTCTATGTCCTTCTCTCTTACTTGGGTAAGTTTTCACCGGAGCAATGTCCAAACCAAGGTTTACTTTTATTTTATTTTTTTTACAGACATAAACATGTCTTTTAAAGATGCGTTTGAATGTGAGTTGTTGACGGGACAACGACTGCTATTTCAAGTGGCCAGTGTTGGAGCCGGTTGTCTGCGCTTTGTCCAAATGACCAAAATTTCGGTTATCACATCAGTACCAGTTTAAATATAAATTGTTTAAGCCGAAATAATTTCCTTTAGAGTTTTTTTTTTAATAATTTAGTGCGAGTTTTTGTCTCGGCGCGTTCTATGTTGGCACATTGAAAAACAAGATGTATATGTCGCATTAAATAACGGAGAGACGGCATATATAGTGTAAAAAAAACAAATTAAAAACAAAATATACCCACTGTGTTATCATTTAAATAAACATATTTTCTCGTGTTTCTCCTATTTGCAGATGTGTTTTCTTACGCGGAGGAGAGTCTGCGCGCCGGAGCCAACCGGTTGGACTGTGTGAGAGCCAGCGAGCTGTGTCTGAAGGAGCAGGCGTGCAGCACCAAGTACCGCACGATGAGACAATGCGTAGCCGGTGGCAAAGAGAGCAACTTCAGCATGTTGGCCGGACTGGAGGCCAAAGACGAGTGCCGGAGCGCCATGGACGCGCTCAAACAGAGCCCGCTGTACCATTGCCGGTGTAAACGAGGCATGAAGAAGGAGAAAAACTGTCTGCGTATTTACTGGGGGATCTACCAGACACTACAAGGTTGTTTTTCTTTTCTACTTCACAGTTTCGGCTTTTTTTTTTTTTTTCTTTTCTACTTCACAGTTTCGACTTTTTTTTTTTTGCTTTACAGATCATCGTCGTTTTCCTCATACTTGACCCCTGATGAGGTTTTCATAAACGCGGTCCCGCCTCCCTTAATCCCGATTCTTCGAAAGTATTGGAGCGTAAAGTTTCTCTTCCGAGCCGCAGTAATCTTAATGTCTGGACGGTGACAGTGGGGGGTGGGGGGGCTTCCTGTGCATCCAAGCCGCTGCCAGTAGGTTGACATTCAGTTGCGCAACCAACTGACCAACCTGCCCAATCAAGCGTGTAGCTGTGTGCCAGTGTGGCTATTGACTGACCCAAATAATCCATGGCACATACAGGCCACCGTGCGGGGCTGCCGAGCGATAAACAAAAACAGTGAGGGGTGAAGGATGGATCAGTGTATATAGAGTGTGTCCCTGTGAGGTTTGAGTCCCACTGTCGGGAAAGTCACAGTATAAACAAACCTGTTGCAGAAAAATTGTTGCGTAATAAAACTCATCATACTGCATATTCATGTCTTTATTTCAAACTTGTCCCTAGTACAGTGCGTTTTCCGACTCTGCAGTACCTCCGGTATAACGACACAGTGAGTTTTTTTTTTTTTTTTTTTTTTTTTTTTTAGTTGCTGATCTGCTGTCGAGCTGAGGCAGACATTGGTTCATTTATAAGTTCATATAATTATTGTGGTTCTCTCATGCTTGACGCGTAGTTTCCAAAAAACAACAAACAAACAAAAAACAAATGAATGGACTCAGATATATCAAATGACTGAGCAGGAGATCAGATGCTTCTTCAAACTAAAATAACTCTTGGCCTTAGTGTCGTCTCAAAAATGCATTATAAACACTTCTCTTCTCTACCTGCCTTGCCGGTCAATAACAGTTGATTATCTTCCTCCCAGGTAACGACTTCTTGGAGGATTCCCCGTATGAACCCGTGAACAGCCGTCTTTCTGACATTTTCCGCCTGGCTCCCATCTTAGGTAAGAGTGATGGCGCTAAAACAAATATCTGCTCTCTATCTGTCTTTCAATCTGTCTCCTACATTTGTCATTATGTCCCCCTGTCTCATTTGAGGAATGACCAACGCTCAAGCTCTGCATGCTTTCACTAAAGGTTATGTGTGTGTGTGCAATACTATGTATCCTCTGTCATACTCTGATACTGTCTGTGCTGCATGCTGGCTGGAAGTGACCTTGGTCGGGGAGCCTTAGTTCCGAGTTTCAGACAGTGAACAGATGCTGGGAATTCAGAAGCAGAAGGTTTTTCTTTTCTTCTTGTTTGTGGTGCATTTGCTGTTCACTTATAAAACCTCATTTGTTTTTGTTTTTTTGAGTTTTTTGTTTTAAGTGAATAAGTAGCTTGTTTGCAGTTTAATATGTTCTCTTCAGATCTCTTGAACAATCAATACCCTTTTTTGCCTGCAGATGGCGATGATATTCCCCTCTTCACATATGCACAGCTGTTCCGTGGTCGATATTGCTGTTGTTTAGCTCCTCTTAAATTTGTATTATTCGAGTGAAGGTGACGAGTTCTGTGTCAAATCAGACTGATGCTCTCAGCCTTGAATAACACCAATTAGTTGACCGTTTTTTTTTGACAAATGGATGGTTTTCCTAATAAGTTGACCGTTTTTTTTTTTTTTTTTGACAAATGGATGGTTTTCCATCCAACACCGCTGTCTCTTAATAATAGCAATTTTGTCATTTAAATGAACCAAATCCTCGACAGTGAACAGATGTTGTGACCTGTCTGCTGTATAGGAGACCAGTTTTTTGTAAACGTAAATTGGCATATTGGTAGACTGTCAGATAAAAAATAATCAGCTGTGCCATATGCTACACAGTACACAGCTGTAATGTCTAATTTTCTGGCAGGTCTCAGCGTTGATGACACACCGACAGAGCCATGGGAGTAAGAAGACAAATATATCTTGTCGGACCTATAAAGCGATACAGACAGGCAGTCTGTTTTTATGTCTTAATATATTTGCCTAATTTGATTGATGACGGGTATGGATATTTACATGTATATATCTATTGTAAGGAGACAAGTTCTCATAGACTCCCTGCTTTACAATTTATCTTAGGTTTGAAATAGAAGAATACACGTTAGGTGAGAGGAAAAAGCTGAAGTTACCATATGTTCTGTTTCTAGTCATCCATTCTCTCACTTATTATAAACAAACAAGATTGGGTTGCGAGCAAAAAATTCAACTGAAGCTATATATTGACTGATTTGACAAGAGGACACGTGTTATTTACCCAGAATCCTAACCTCAGACTTCTTTTCCTTCAAATTAGAAAAAAAAAAGGTTTAGTTAGAAGCTAGGTTGTTGTGCAGCATATTTTTAATTTAAAGTAATTGTACTAAAAAAAAAAGAACTGTCATGAACTTATGTTCATGCCAGAGGTCAGTTATTTTCACGAAGAAGATAGTTTGTAAAATTTTAATATTTATTGTGACCGAACATGTGTTGTATGAAGCCTGGAGGTGGTTTTGGCAATTTAACAGATGGTAACACTTATGAGAGGAGTAGAATGCGCGTTCCCCATTGTCGGTGATACTCAATATCCACAGTCTTCATTCAGTGTGTCAGAGCACAGTAGCTTTTTTTTATTATGATTGACAGCGTTGCATCTCTCCTTTGATGGAACATCAGATGAGCTTTTGGTCTGTTATTAAAAGTTCAGCCTGACTTCTTCTTTTATCAGAATACAGTGATGTAACACATGCACTGTAAAAATGATGAGTAGCAATCAATAAGAAGAGTTTCGAGGTGTGAATGCTGCCTTTTTGTATAACCGACCACTTCTAGGGTTTTTGGTATTTTTGTATTGAGGCATTCACTTACATTTTTTGGCTTTTTTTTTGACATCACAAATTTCTTGCGAACCTGGACACATTTTAGTTATCATTTTTTTAGTGTCATTTGTGCAGTCACGTGATCGCAGCTCTCAATCAAGATGCCCCAGCTTAGATAGATTTTTATGTCTTGCATTTGATTTGAACTCGATTTAAATGCATGAAATTAAAAGAATGCAGTTTTTTAAGATGGTGTGTGGCGTTTTTAAATATAATTTAAAAAAATAATAATTAGCTAAAAATCAATTTTATCAGTCATGTTTTATATTTATTGTTAGATATTTTAGATGATCCCATTTGAATTACAGGTGACCCCATGTGGGGTTGTAACCCCAATGTTGAAATATTATATTATTTATATATATTTTTTTCTTTTCTACATATGGACTATTTTTCAAATGTCTATGTGTAATAAGGAGGATGTTTGTTTTGATCATTTTGAATTATTGGTACACATATAAAAATCATTCATTCATTATATTTATGACGCCACCATAAAAAATAAACAAACAACACAAAACATTTTTTTAAAAATTAAGAAATTAAAAGTTTAAAAGTTTATTAAGTGGTACTTCTAATAAAATGCATAAATGTAAATGTACTCTATTCCATCCCCTCAATTTTGCACATTCAGGCAGGTGATGTAAACACAGGACATTTTCCCTCTATTCTCTCTTCCTCTGTCAGTGTTAACACATGCAGAGTTAGTGCACGTGTTCATATGTAAATCTGTGTTCATATGTATATGTGTAAATGTCTCGATACCATTACAAACCGATAAGAGTATGAGTATTTTCATACGTGAACCATCACATATAAGCCTAAGACTTAAACAATCATGATACTCAAAATTAAACCTTCTGCTTAGGTTTTTCAATTTCAATTAAAAACACTGTCACTTAAAGCAAGCAGCCATATAGCCGTCTTTCAATAGCAACAAATTAACACACAATGTTGGTTAAATAAGTCTTCACAAAAAAGTGACTCACGATATGAACACCACATCTACTAAACCGTGAAGAGATGTTAGCATTTACAGTGCTAGGAAGCGTTTTCAGATGTTTTATTTAATGCTTTTATAACAAAACAAATCCTAGGCCTTCCTCCTTTTCCTTGTCACTGATTTTGAAATACCTCCAAACTGCTAACATCATTGATGTTTAAAATGAAAAGACACTGCACTGAAAGGCAAAACACACTACTGGCTGACGCATGTGCAACTGGCTTTGGTACAAATCTTCTACAGAAAAATGCCACATGTTTTCGAGTTCTTTGAATGTAGTATCAGGTTTAATATGGAAAAATGCCACATGTTTTCGAGTACAAGTCTTTGAATGTAGTATCAGGTTTAATATATGACTAGCAAAGCTGGAAGTTACCTTGCCCTTGAGCTATGTGTTATTGATCAAGTATGAGGGTTCTGGCGCAGGCATGTTTGTCAGTCCTAGTACCAAACTACTGTACTGTACCTAGATCTTATACAAGATGCTTGATTTCCATATTACGTGACCCCTTCTTCCTCCAAATTTTTCTCGAAATTGTGGAAGATGGCGGCAAATGGACTTCAAAGTTTAGAATGACAGGGGTGGTACATTTGGATGCCCAGACTAATAACCCCTGTGGGCTGCGGCAGTCATTAGCCAGTTAGAAACTGCCGCTTGTTTTTGATCTGTCACTTTCTTGCACGTCTTTTTTGGCAGTTCTCACACTTTAGTTTAAGACAAGTTTAAAGTGATTATTTCAAGTGGCGGTGTTCTTTCTTCTTGTTCTGAACACCGGTGGTATATAATCAGCTCTGTACTGCAGAATCCTGACTGTGTTTTCTACAAATGAGTCTGAAACTGCAGAAAGGTGCTGACATAAAGTCTGAGATGAGGACTGTCTTGTGGAGTATCTTTGGGTCTCTAATGGCGTGTAGATTCAGAGAATGTCATCTCTGGAAGTGGTTCATTTTTGGAACAATTGCAAGCAAGAGCGAGAGCTTGGGTCACACTTCTGAGGCTCGTATGTGCTGGCGTCATTGAGTACAGGGTTGGCTGACAACTTCAGTATGCGTATTTCTTTATCTGCCAGAGGGATAGTGGCGTCTTTATTCAGTCCTTGCTGAGTGACATCAGGTCTTTCTTTTCTTGGACGGACAGACTGGAAGGAGACGCCTTAGTGTTGGAGAGTTCTGCTAGTGTGTTATTTTCTTCTTGTTCTTTGCTGGATATTTTGTGTGTATAGCAGAGGTGGGACCAAGTCATTGCTTTGCAAGTCACAAGCAAGTCTCAAGTCTTTGCACTCAAGTCCAAATCAAGTCTCAAGTCAAAATAGGCAAAGTCCGAGTCGAATCCAAGTCAAGACTGAAAAGTGTCAAGTCAAGTCCCAAGTCCTGCCGTTTCTGTTTTCGAGTCCTTTCGAGTCCTTCCACTCACTGCCACTCGTTTTTTGTTGACCATCTCGTAGTTTTTAAATCCGAACAACACAATCTTTGGTATCATTTTCTCTAACCGGCGCATTGTTTGACAGCTCTTTCTCATTGGTTGTCCCACAATTTGATTGGCTCGATATTATCGCGTCAAAACAACGTGGGTCTAATTTGATTGGATGTTGTGCCGACAGCACATACACACACAGACGCACACACGTACACAATGAGAGATACACAGCGCTCCTCAATAACTTACTTTATAATCTTTGGGTTTTGGAGAAAGTATCAAGTCTTGTCGAGTCAAAGGGCTCGAGTCCAAG
>NC_024318.1:17746677-17793462 GCF_000523025.1 Cynoglossus semilaevis | reverse complement strand
TGACTCGAGTCCAAGTCATGAGACTCGAGTCCACACCTCTGGTGTATAGTGTGTATCTTTCAGTGGTGTGGTGTCATTTTTTTCGCCTAGGCTTTCAGTGGCGTCCTGCCTAAACAAATCCACATCCAGATAACTTCATTTTTTTCTATTTCATATATTTAATTAATGCGAAAATGTAACACATGTAGCTAGCCATTACTAAAGCAACAAACTTATCTAACTATCAATATTGATTTTTAAGTCAAAAGAGTCGTCGTAATTCTTATCAAAATTAAAAAATTCCGCTATCGCCCATCACTGGTCCCAAAGTCAAAGGTCCAGTCTGTGCAGTCTCATTCGTGCGACATGAGTTTCAATTTGCGCCACATCAGTGGTCAAGGAGAAAACTGGATTTTTACGCTTGCCTTTGACCATCCAATCAAATCACTCAAACTGCAAATCGTAACTCTAGCCTAGTTAGAAGACCTTTGTGTTGCCAATTCCAAATCTGATTGGTTAAAGAAACAATCTCGTTTCCCATTTGTTTTAGTCTCCCAGCAGCCACTATTACTGATTACTGAGGAAGTTCTTACCCCGGCAACAGGTGAGGCTGCAATATGATTGGATAAAAACCTATAAAAACCTATATATATATATATATATATCATAAAAATAATGAAAATACAACTAAAAAAGGTAGCTAAAGATTATATCAAAATATATTTTGGTGTAATAAAATATATATATAAATAAATATACATTACTCTTTTTAGTGCACCGTCACAATATACTGAAAGATCCTAAACAAGTAGTCAACATTTGACACACTACTTTTAATAATTAAGTCAGTAACAAAATCCAGAACCATTAATTTGGGTCCTTTATACCCCAGAGCAAAGAGTAAACATACACAGTCAATACCAACAGAACTGCTGTTGTTCTGCTGTTGTTTATTGATGACTGAGGTTTGATTAAGTCTTAAGACGCTCTGTGTTGAAAACCTCTGTCGGCTTTACTCGTGCTGACCACCAGAAAGCACATATGATTAAAATGAGGCTGAATGATGGTGTTTTAGTGTCAGATTAAGTTTGTTGTCTAGAAGGTCTTTGTGGTGGCTCCTCCAGGTTAACTCGGGGGTACTGACCTACAGACGACATGCTTGCTTGAGTGTGCTCTGAGTGACTGTTGTCATGTAGACACCTGGCGGACGGGCCTGTCAGTCAGTTCTCTCCCGCCGCAGAGCAGAGGGGGGCAGTGGTCGACTTGTGGTGGTCGACCTTTTCACGTAAAAAAAAAAGGCCGACCCCTAAATTGTACTGAAAAATAAGTCACTTATTCCGATACTGTTTGCTATCCTGTCGGGCTATTTTACTAGTCTTAGTCCTAGTTTTCCCTTGGTGGTCTTAGATTGCTAACTGATACACTTTTTAATTGACCTTTTTCGGCTCTTGTGGTGTTATGTGACTAATTGACGTATATATATGTATATATATATATATATCTTTCAGTGGCGTGGTGTCATTTTTTTCGCCTAGGCTTTCAGTGGCGTCCTGCCTAAACAAATCCACATCCAGATAACTTTTTTTCTATATCATATATTTCATTAATGCAAAAATGTAACACATGTAGCTATAATATTAGCCATTACTAAAGCAACAAACTTAGGAAGCACAATTCAGCCACAGCTGTGACATAATGTACATCCAAAAGCATCAGCTATAACATAGTAATATATAATATGTAATTAACTATGACTATAATACATGAAAAGTTCATTCAGTTGTTAAATAGCCAGTATTTCTCATGCAAATTATTGGATTAAAATAATTAGCAATATTGATTTTTAAGTCAAAAGAGTCGTCGTAATTCTTATCAAAATTAAAAAATTCCGCTATCGCCCATCACTGGTCCCAAAGTCAAAGGTCCAGTCTGTGCAGTCTCATTCGTGCGACATGAGTTTCAATTTGCGCCACATCAGTGGTCAAGGAGAAAACTGGATTTTTACGCTTGCCTTTGACCATCCAATCAAATCACTCAAACTGCAAATCGTAACTCTAGCCTAGTTAGAAGGCCTTTGTGTTGCCAATTCAAACTCTGATTGGTTAAAGAACCAATCTCGTTTCCCGATTGTTTTAGTCTCCCAGCAGCCACTATTACTGATTACTGAGAAAGTTCTCACCCCGGCAACAGGTGAGGCTGAAATATGATTGGATAAAAACCTGCAAATATATACAGTATATAAATCATAAAAATAATGAAAATACAACTAAAAAAGGTAGTAGCAGAAATAATATAATGAAAAAAAGATTATATCAAAATATATTTTGGTGTAATAATATATATATATATATATATATATATAAATATATATATATATTACTCTTTTTAGTGCACCGTCACAATATACTGAAAGATCCTAAACAAGTAGTCAACATTTGACACACTACTTTTAATAATTAAGTCAGTAACAAAATCCAGAACCATTAATTTGGGTCCTTTATACCCCAGAGCAAAGAGTAAACATACACAGTCAATACCAACAGAACTGCTGTTGTTCTGCTGTTGTTTATTGATGACTGAGGTTTGATTAAGTCTTAAGACGCTCTGTGTTGAAAACCTCTGTCGGCTTTACTCGTGCTGACCACCAGAAAGCACATATGATTAAAATGAGGCTGAATGATGGTGTTTTAGTGTCAGATTAAGTTTGTTGTCTAGAAGGTCTTTGTGGTGGCTCCTCCAGGTTAACTCGGGGGTACTGACCTACAGACGACATGCTTGCTTGAGTGTGCTCTGAGTGACTGTTGTCATGTAGACACCTGGCGGACGGGCCTGTCAGTCAGTTCTCTCCCGCCGCAGAGCAGAGGGGGGCAGTGGTCGACTTGTGGTGGTCGACCTTTTCATGTAAAAAAAAAAGGCCGACCCCTAAATTGTACTGAAAAATAAGTCACTTATTCCGATACTGTTTGCTATCCTGTCGGGCTATTTTACTAGTCTTAGTCCTAGTTTTCCCTTGGTGGTCTTAGATTGCTAACTGATACACTTTTTAATTGACCTTTTTCGGCTCTTGTGGTGTTATGTGACTAATTGACGTATATATATGTATATATATATATATATATGTTCATATATAATCCAATTAGCTCACACAGTAGAACAGTCCCACTGAGTTAATTTAGCTAATTATTTCCAGAGCCTCTGCAGCAGAGCAGCAGTCTGCACAGTTGACTCTTCAGTGGTGACTGACACAGAACAGCTGCAATGCAATTAGTGGAATTTAATTAAATGAATGATAAAATGCCTAATCAGCAACATTCTGCTAAATGTTAAAAGAAGAAGTCTCATGGATCAGGTGAGGGGCGACGGAACAACACGAGGCAGACCTACGCTTTCAAATAAGGTCAAAACCAGGATGTTGTACACATAAAAAAACACTAAAGAATACCTGTGAAATGTATTTTAAGTAATTAATAATGTACGACTGGTGCTGCTAATAATGTTCTTAAAGTATATAGAAAGGTTCACAGTGCACGCATGAGGTGGCCCAGTGTGACAAATTGCGTCAAATTAAGAGTAGGGATACAATGCAAAAATAGTGTCCTACATAAATATGAGTTGCTGGAGGTTTGTTATCATTCAAGCATTACAGCAGTGGTACGCTTATGTCCAGCGTCCACCATATTCTATAGGAAGCCCATCATACACCCCCTGGGGGGGGCCCACTCCACTATTGCAGAAGTACTGCGCTGATATGAAGACTATTTGTTGTATAATTGCCATTCTTTTTGCTCTTATACTAGCTACCATTGAGAATGGTATAAAGAAACACTTCAACCCATCAACCCAAGCAGTGCAGTCTCGCCCTCCGTTGCAGTGCAGTCTCGCCCAAACTTGTTGAGTGTCACCTAGTACATCTTGCTGGCAAGAGACCTGATTTTTTTCCCCTCTTTTCATCAAAGTCCCAACTCTAGTCATCTCTGATTTCAGTTGTAGAAGCTGTGCCATATAAGCTTAACAAACACACAAGTCTGTTGCGGTATAAAAACCACAAACTGCAGGCCTTTTCCAATGACGATTTAGTCATCTGGTCCTAATTCATAAGTTGTTTTTTTTTTTTTTTGAGGCCTTGTCATAATTGTTTTCCTTGCCAATAATGGAAAACATATGCACAAAGCAAAGATGACATATTTTAATCACTATTTCCGCTTTGTGTTCGCCCATTGTTTGTCTGGCACATCTGCTTGACACAGTTTTAGTTCTCATAAACTCCTGATTTTCTTGTTCATTTGAAGAAATGCATGCTTGTTTAGCGAGATTTAAAGTAGTTGAACATAGCGATAAGCGATAACAGAAATTTTGATTGATAACATATTTATTTAATTTTGGAAATCAGTTCAATTTAACGTAAACCCGTATATAGTAAATTACCCTACGAGATGTATAAGTGAAATGTGAGCTTTTTTTCTCGCATCAATTAATGTATTGATACTTTGACTTTATAAGTGATACTCAATCAATACCACAGAATTTATACTTCCATACACTTCTATAACACGTGCTTATGGCAGTGAAATGGCTAGCATTTTATTTTTACTAGTTTACTAGTTTACTTTAGAATTACATCCATTATACATACTATATATACTCTACATTAGTACTGGCACTAATGTTCTACACTAATCTGTATCTATTTAACCAAATCACAGGGTAAATTTCCATGTTACATTTCAGCGCCGGGGCTGTTTTCTTGTGAAGTTGTTACATCTTTCTCTGCTAGTTTCATTTTTTTTTTGCACTCTATGTTGTTGTGCATAACTGAAACAGGTTCTTACAGCTGCAACACAGCAGTCCGCCACCTGTGCCGCACAGCAGGGCGAAGGCTAGATTTTGAGACGTTCATTAATTTCATTCTCAATGATTCAAACGCATCATTATTATTTTTGCTCTTTTTTTTTGATTGTTCTACAGATTTTGGTTAATGTTTGTAGATCTGTGCAGCTTCTGTTGCACAAAAATATTTTAAGTTCTTGTTAATACTGTGTAAACAAAAACATGCAATGATCAAAGCACAAAGTAGAAGCATATATTGAGATGAACACAGGACTGAACGGTACAACAATCCCACAAGGACAGACTGAGGGAGAGAGGTATATATACCCAGGGCACCAGGTGCCTCGAGTGAGACTAATCACACAGACACAGGTGATTGTGATGACACTGATTACCCCACACAGCAGACAGCAGGAACAGACAGACCTCACAATAAATAAGAAAAAGAGTCTATGTTTTCCCCTTTGTTTTCATGCAAAGGAGTAGAAGTATATTAGAAAAATCCTAATTATATGTCAATATAATTATTATTTGAAATTACTTAGAATGAAATGTAATTTTACAAAAAAAAAATTCTGAACATGAAGTATTTGTATATGTTTTTATTTACAAAAATGTATCCAGAGGGGTGTCACCTCGGCCCAGAGGCAATGTCTCTGTCATTGGTGTGGAACCCCAGGGTTCACCTCCTGGGCAAGTTCAAATCCCAGTGAGGACGGTCGGTACCTTCCGGTGGACTCACCACCCGCAGGAAGGTTCAGGGGGGTTGGTACGATGCAGAGGGCTGGATTGAAACCCCAAGTGGGCCACTGCTTCCCCCGCATCCCGATAGCGGATGAAAATGGATGGATACGAGCCATATATTTAACCCCCCCATGACTTAAACAATGGATCGATTCACATCTCGAAAAACCCAATATGGATTCTTTGTTCGAAAGTTGGTTCCAGATAGATGTTTGACAAAATAGAACAGGATCAGGTAAATAGAACAAAGTGGGAAAGACGTCAGTTCACAGGCAGGGCTGGCTGTGACAGATAAGACTATGTGAGCCAAATATAATTTAGCACAAGTTAAATTAAGGGTGAGAAGAGATGTCACAAAGGGCAGACAGTAGCATGGATTACTATCGAAAGTCTGGGCAGCTGCCAAATAATAAATAAAGGAGCAACATAAATAAAGTGAAAGTGACGTTTGAAAAATTGGAGTTGCAGTCGCTGAAAAATGAAACAAGAATTTAAAAGTTAGCAATTAGTGTAGAAAAGAATAGAAATGATTTGCAATAGTTTTGCATCCCTTTACTGTGACTCCTCACAATCAGTTGATCTCAATATTATATTTAATTAATTTATATTTAAATATATTTAAGTCATATATATATTTTTTTTTATTTGCTTTCTGTTGATATGATGCAGCTTTAAGGTTAGACCAGGCGTGGGCAAAAGCTGAACGGGCCACATCTGGACCCCGGACCTTAGTTTTTCCATGCCTGGGTTAGACCTTGTGATTCTGCGATGTTTCAGTAGTTTGATGGACTTCTTTTAGATTGGACTTAGTGACTAAAATTCTACAAAGAAGGCAACAATAAAGTATCAGTTCCCCATATGATTCAAAATGAAATTGCAATCAATTTTAAACGCACTTTCCAAGGATTCAAATCAGAACAGATTAAATCAGTCAACAATCTAAGCTGACTCACTGCATGTTTCCCGTTTAGGTCAAAAGGAATTCTATGCAATACTATCTGATTTTATCCAGTGTATCGGTGTGTTGTGAAGCATGAAAACATTTGGTAACAATTAGAAAGGTTTGCTATTTATAGTCTAATCCTGCACGTTTTTTGGATGGTGGGAGGTAACCGGAGTCATCAGAAAAAAAACCCACATGCACATATGGGGAGGACATGCAAAGCATCACTTACAGTAGCACTCTTCCCAACACCGACCGGTCGGTTCCTATAAATAGGCATTTATTTTCGGCTCCCTTTGCCTCCCATTCACGCCTTGGGAACTATGTTTACAAAACAGTTCAGCAGTATAAATCAAATATTGCACAAAATATTGTATACAATAAAATCAACGTCTTAATCCAATCCGTTGTAGCAGCAACAAGTAACGGGGTTGGTACCGATCCACATCGTGAAAAACAATTCTTCTTAAAAAAACGACGCACCATTTTTGTTTATACAAATTATAGCCTTTACGTCCACGGATCATTGATTTATACTGTAGTATGAACTTATGATTGATTAACTGTTCAGTATTGTGTATTATGCAACAACACATACACTTACTCTACTGCTGATGCTCATAAAACAAAAGTTTTCTATTCTGTTTGATTTGGTTCTATTCTATTTCTTGTCTTCGGTCCAATCAGAATGAGACAGGTTTAGTGATAATTTTTTCCCTAAAGATCTTAACATGATTGTGTATTAGCTGTTTGAACCTTCTCCTCCTGCCTTTGTCCCATTTTGCTGTTTTCTGTTTATCACCCACCCGCCCCTCATAAGCCCCGGCAGATCAGAGCTCAGTGTTGTGCCTTTTCTGGAAACACATCTTGGAACACCCTCCTTCCTTTGCAGAGTCAACCTTCTTGATCTGTGTACACATGCAGTGTGTTCAGTATTGTGTCTGTGTAGCGGGTGTACGAAAACTTTTTTTGTGATTTATGGCATGGTTGTCAAGCTAGGGCGCATCAGATCTTCCTGAGCTGACACAAGCGGCAGTGGGTTTGTCAGCAGCCCTCACTCGCTCTGTGGATGAAAAGTTGTTCTCCCAGTGCACTGTCAGTGCTTAGAGATAAGAGTGTGAAACCAAGGCGTCTTTTCCTCGTTGTGTTTGTTGTGAGTGTGCCTGTGAGATGAAGAGGGTGAGGAAATGCAGGAGGTAGTGACGCCGAAGCATAATTACCTCTATATTACTATTTATTAAAAAAACGTGACAGAGAGAGAGAGAGGTGTTGTTTGGTCGTTTATTTCTGTGCTTCTTCATCCAGAGTTTGCACTGAGAAAACTTTCCTCTTTGCCCCACATTTTTACAGTCACATGTATTTCTTGCTGTGAGTTTGTCTGTTTGCTACCGAGAAGATTTAGGGTTGACCTTGTTCATTGCATTTGTTAAGCGAGTACATTTTCGCAATGTTGACTCAGCCAAAAGTTAGCAAACCGGTGCAGTTTCTTAGTAGGACAGCGGTATCTTAAGGTGACCTAACTAATATATCATGTCAATTCAATTGGATAAAGATTAACCTCCGCTCTAAATGTCCTAGGGAAAACAGTTAGGTTATCATTTTTTAAATATCATTTTATATGATATATTTTGTAATGATATGTACAAAAGTAGAAGTACATATTTGATTAAAATATATAAATTTTAAATTATTTTATCCTGCAAGTCATAAGTAGAAATGTGTTTTTTTTTTATTTTAAAATAATGGTTTGTGTAAATAGGTACCGTAAATAGGATTTATTTTTTTTTTTTAATGGCAATCAAACTACAATAATAATAGAACAGATAACAGTGCTTTTATAGAGCAGTACATACACTCTGGGTGTAGTCAAACACAAAAATACATGCTCTCTTTTACTCTAATCTTTCACTTTTACTTTCAGGATCTTCTGTTCCTACAAATTTGACATTTCCAACACAATTTTTGACATTGTAACCACGACTGATACTGTGGCACCATAACTGGGAAGACATTGTTTTTATACAACGTTCCGACTCTTAGATCCAAAATATACAGTTCGTCCATGGTTTATGACATCCTCGGACTAAAGCATTTCATGGTTATAACACCCACCCATCTATCCATCCATTCATCTCCGTCTGCTTATTTGTTACCGGGTCGTGGGGGCAGCAGTCTCCACGACCGCCACCCAAATTACACTGCCCCCCGCACCAGTCCCTTGTGAACCTTCCTCGTGAAGGTACCAACCGCCCTAATCAGGATTCAATCTTGCCCAGGAGGTGAATCTGGGTTTCCACACCAGAGACAGAGACATTGGGCCAAAGCACCACGGTTAGAACACCATCTCCAAAAATGTTATTAAGAAAGTCTTGTTCAATCCTTGTGATATATGGTGTTAAAACAAGTATAGCTTTGTTTACAATTGCCGGTTGTAAGCCATACATTCGTAGGATGGGACAAGACTTCTTGTGCTGCATTATGGCTCCCAAGTGTAATTCAGACCCTTCTGGTGTTTTTATGTCCTAGATTATGATGTCACCACCGTGTTAGCATAGGTGAGTGACATAGATACTGATGTACAGTACAGTATGTTAGTTTGGCCACAAAGTGTAAATCAAGTTACATCAAAAGTGACAGAGACATTGCCTCTGGGCCAAAGCGCCACCACTTTAAATCAAATGACAAAATAAAATGTACACATTTTTTTGATAGAGAGAACAATTAGATATCACAAGTCACTGTTTGAAACCCTATTCAAGCCAAAGGTGCTATGTTGCCTTAGCATGAAGCTATGCCACTAATGAAGTCGTGTGCTTCCTCATTTGATTATGGTATGTTAGTCAGGCATGTGTGACCTCATTGTTCTCACATTAAACCTCGTCACATCATTTACCAGACAACTGCTCTTTCATTTGTAGAAGCCAAATGACTCAGCTTCTCGAGGCTACTCTCATTTGTGCAGCATCATTTTCAAAGTGATGTGTTCTATGTCTTACATAAAAATCTCAAATAAGAGCTTATAAAAGTCAATCATTTTTCTTTCTTTGCATGGAATAAAGTGGGTTTTTGTTTTTTGTCGTTAAACTGACAAAAAGTCACGCAGTGAAAAAAAAAGATGACACACTTAAGGAAAGCTTACATTAGGGTCTGTGAGAGGCCATGACCTTTTTTACAGTACTACACAATTCAAGGCACAAACGATACAGTTATTTAGAAAAAGTAAAATCCCTCTGTGCTTTCTTAGTCAGATTAAGTTCTCACTGTCCCAACCTCGGTACAGGGGTTTTTAAAGGACTCCCAACTCACTGCTGACATACAGTGTCCCTGTGCTGCGTCTCATATGGAGCCTAATCAATATAGCACTGTGTTAGATTGGAAACTTGACGCTGTTTCTACAAGAATGTATTGATTTCTTTCTTTTTTCCTTTGTACCCTCCTCCTTTTCTATCCTAGCTCTTCCGCTCAGGCACGGATCAAAGGATTTTACCCTTGAGCAAGGTTTAAGGTGTTTGGTTCCAGACTGAACAGTGCTCTAATATTCTAAAAGCAGGCCTCAGTCTGTTGGGGATTCGTGTTTTCATTGACCTTGTCTTCTCTCTGTACAGTGACTTTTTTGAGGGTCTGGTAATTGGGACAAGCACTTCCAAGACATAAAGTATAAGCTTAAGTTTAAAATACAAGATATATAAGATAAATAATGACAAGATATAATTAAAATGTCATGTCATTGTTCAAAGAAACCCCCCATATACAAATTGAAAAGGTATGTTATGTTAAACAATATATTTATGAATTTAATTCAGACTTTAAAATAGAACTCCTGAACTTTTCAAAGTTTGAAAAGATTTTGCTGCAGGGCAGTTGAGCTCACAAGTACACAGTAATGATAAGAGTATTGATTCCATGGTATTGATATACAGTAGCTATACTCACACAAGTATCGATTAAGCATCAATTACAATCGATTAGCATCAAGTAGCGATACTAATTAATAAATGAAAACAGCACGTGTCATATTTGAGTCCATATTTTTTAGGGTAACTTTGTCCCTTAACAGTTGCAGTTAAACCATTTAGATTACATTATGTAAAAAAAAAAGTCATTTGTTATTATTAATATCTTATGAAAAATACATATGAAAGTTTTTACACCACAGTATTATGTGTTATTGTTGGTTTAATAGAATAACACAAAAATATCACTATTATTATTATAATATAATATCACTATTAAAATTGTACCGTACCACAAAAAAATCTTGAATCAACTATCACTATTATCATTATACTTTAAAAATTTAGATAATCCAATAAAATAAATAAATAAAAAAAATAAATAAAGAATTGATATTGGTATTGAAAGTAAGTACCGGAAGTAATTGGTATTGCATCATATATATATATAAAAAAAATTGGTATCGCCCATCACTACTACAGGAGACAAAGTTTCTCATCCTCGTGTGATACTTTCTGGAACACATTTAAAGGATTTTCTTTTTTCTTAGTGATATCCTGCCCACATTTCTGCAGTGACCATTAAAGGCTGTATACTGTATTCTATATGAAGAGTGTTACTTCATGTCACTGTGCTGTATACCTCTAACTAGCTTAGAGTCTAAAAAGATCCCAAAGTGTTGTCCTCAGCTGAATTCTCTGAGCTACTTTCTGCAACTGCCCTGGGGCTCATTATTCACTGTGTCTTCTATAACTTTTACTTTGTCTTTAACTTAAAGAACAACCTGAATTCAATGCTTCAAGACTTTGGTAAACATTCAAAGACAAATCCTTACCTACGGTGAGTCGGACTTTATTGGCATACCACACTGAGATAGGTTGATCATTACATTAGTTAGCAGATGGTATAACTGCTCAACATGGTTCCTGATATCTAAGGTTTAGTGTTCAAATTGACTAATACTGCTGACAAAATAATTTAGCAGCAGCCATAGTATCAGATTGGAGGTTTTTTTATTAATAGAATGAGAAGTCTGATTAGGTGTGGTAAGGGATTGTGGGGTGGTTTATTTAATCGATAAAATATGTTGACACCTCAAATCAGAAGGAGCAAGTACATATCAGGTCTGTTTGTTGCGTCATAACATGTACATGAAAGGACATTTGCAGCATAATGACTTATACAGAGGTACTCTATGTGTCTAAAGGCATGTGGGCATGCATACAAATAAGAAATCCATACAACACTTTAAGGTTTGTCCAAAATACACAGGTATTGTTTTAGGGAGATAAACACATGCACAAATGCTTAAAGACTTTACTGGGTTCTGTGTTCTACTTCGTTAGTTTTTGCTACTAACTAAACTCAATGACTTTGAATAACAACGCTATGTGTTGAAAATACGTTACATGCATTGCAATACTTATTTTTCGCACTATAAGTTGCTTCGGAGTGTAAGTAGCACCAGCCAAAGGAAGAAAAAAAGTGCAACTTACAGGAGTAGCAGATACTGGTACACAAGCCTAGAGTGCCCTCTTGTGGCTGTCAGTGTGAAAATAACAAATCTGAAATAATATATTTTATTTATATAAGTCGCACCTGTCTATAAGTCGCAAACTCAGCCAAATGATGAAAGAAAGTGTGACTTATAGTCTGGAAAATACAGTGTATTCATACATATAAATACTCAAGCAGGTGCTCCTGATCAGAGGTCTGCTATTTATTTATTTTGTCGTGGAATTGGGGGTTGCACTTCCTCTACTCTTCCATTCTGGGCCATGGTCATAGAGAGGGAATCATGGATGGCATTGGCCAAAACTAATTCAGGTCAGCATGGACGGGAGATATGAGCAAGAGGTTGGGGGCTGGAATCAAGGATAGAGTTGAGGTAGAGAACCACTGCCATGAAGGATGGTTGGCTAGGGACCGGAGAGGTGTGAGTGTGTTGGCGGGTTCTTGGGTCAGCGGGAATATAAGAAGAATATTAATGACTAATTAATTACCAAATGTCTTGTTAGTAACTATGCGTGTGTTCTTTGAAGACACATTACTTTTCCACTGAGCCTACTTGCTTTTTTAGAAAATGCAGCAGAATCACTTCATTGTTTTTGCTTTATTACATTTAAAGGTCCCTCCTGGTCAAGTGGTATTTACACTTTCGTTCCATGTTACCATGTTTGTCCATAATCACGGTGCATCTGTTCCGAACTGTCTCTAATTAACAAGTGGCCTCTCTGTGGAGAATACCAGCTCTACCCTTCTTCCTCCTTCTTCTTTTTTGTACCTCTCCTTTTGATCGCAAAATAGCAACATCCCTGAAAATAAAAACAAACACACACACACCGTTGGGAGCCAAGTGTGCGCACATAAAAACATGTAAGAATACAAGCACCCACTGGCACCCAAAAAAAAAAAAAAAAACCATCCAGCTGAGTTGTTGTTCTCTGCTGGCTCCTGATTTCAAAGATAAGAAATCACTTGTTTTGTGTTGAAATACATATTTTAAGATGCAATAACTGTCCTAAAAACAGTACCATATTCTGTCGTCCTTTGCCTCATGTGTGCGTGATGCCTTTAAGTACATCTTTTCTACACTTGTTTTCATGAACGTGTGGTCTTTGGTTTGTGTGAAGTCTCGATCAAATAAAAATACCGTAATTTCTGGACTATTGAGCGCACCTGACTATAGGCTGCACCCCACTAAATTATAAAAGAAAAACAGCTATTGAGTGCACCTGACTATAGGCTACACCCCACTAAATTATAAAAGAAAAACATATTGTACACAGAAGGATTTTTTATTTTTTTACTTTTAATTAAATAAATGCTTTTTACCGAACAGTACCTGTAACATGGCTGGTTACACGTTAGCTCTTTCCTGTTTCGGCGCCTGGACCGTAGTCAGAGTGCTCAGGGGAGACTGCTCCAGGGCCCAAGCTAACATTAGCTCCGGGGCTAACTCCTTTCACTTTGTGCTTGTCCGCAGCAGAGGTAAACAGAAACAGTGAAGTTGGGGTCTTTATTATCAGCCACACCGAGCACAACAGAACATAAACAGAGTTTTAACAGCTCCTGTATAAGCAACTCACGCTTCAACATGACAGGGCTCAAACTGTTCTCAACTTTCACTAATGTTCATATGCGCACAAAGCCATTTACAAACAGTTATACGCTAATAGTATAACATACAGTAGCCTACCAGAAAAGTCATTCATCGCTAGCGGTATGTACTTTGTTAGCCTGTAAAAATCCATAAATTAGCCACATCATTGTTTAAGCCGTAGGGTTCAAAGCATGTGAAAAAAGTAGCGCCTTATAGATCGGAAATTACGGTACATGAAGTCTAAATGGTGATTTTAGTCAGAGCACATTTTTACTTTGTGAATCTGTAACAACAACATCCTGTTGAATGCTGTATAAAATTGTATTTTGTAAAACCCACAGCAGCTTTGGGTCTCTAAAAAAATCTACAGAAGATTTGAAGGTTAAGGATCTGTTTCACATGCTGGTAGAGGTCAACAAGCTTTTACTGACAATCTCAGCAGTCGCATGAACTATACTCCTTGAAGCCTTCGAGAAGAAAATGATTTTCCCTTTCTTTTTTTCTCTGGCTGTTCTGTTTCCTTGCTTATTGTGAACCCTCACTCACCTGCAAAAAAGTCAGCTGGATGATATGAATGCTGTTGTACTTCACTAAACTAAACTACTTAGTCGTTGGTTGATGGTGCTGAATAAAGTGCATCTCTTACAGAAGGTGGGGAACCGTGGATCGGCTCCACAGCTACAGAGCCGGGCAGGGTAGGGCAACATGGTAGAGCGCCTGCTTTGATTCACAGGAGCTCCACCTCCACGGACTCGCAAGCTCACGGTAGAAACAGAAGAGCTCAACCCCAGTTGGTGTCTTTTGGTAATGGACCTTCAACCATGTCTGTTTGCATGTGTTAGCATTTAATTCCTTGTCGTCTCCTGCATACTACCAAACTAGTTTGTTGCAAATATACACATACAAATATTGGGTCATATAATGAGTAATGTAATTATATTTTGTGTGATTAACTTTACAGAAAGATAGAGGTCCTGTAACCCTTCACTTCTGTTTTCCCTGAGAGAAATACATAGTAAATACAGTATATAGCACTTTTGGATTGTATCATTCACCGGGCAGTGGTGATTTTTGTTTTAAATTATATTTATGTCATGTTGGCATCAAATTATAGAAACTGAGGCTTTACACATTTATAGAGTTATAAATTAATTATTGCGATTATTACCTATAATAATTGTTATAATATCGTGATAGATTCTCCGAAAAAAACAATAGCACCAAGAAAATCCATAATGGTTACGCCATCCCGCCTCCGAGAATATCGTCAAATTCACTATCTGATGAAGCCGGATGTGAGTTGTTGTTGTCATCGTAACAATTCCGAAGGTGGATCCTTCTGTGTTTCTTTGCTTAGTCAGCTGTGAAGTAGATGTTTGACATGTCCTTTGCTAGAGTTTCTATAACGGATTTGCTGCTATCAGGAAAAACAAACCCCTGCAGAGGAGATGGAAGAGTGGAGTGAAAAGTTAGTGAGAGGCAGCGGGCTTTGGTGTGAAGCCTAAGAGAGGGATTAAAAAAAAAGAATCTGTCACATTGTGATATTTCAGCTATGCCATTGTATCTTGGACTTCCATTTTAAAGGCAATTCAGTATATCTCATTAGCTACATTAGGGTTACGGTTAAGAATTTCCTTCTTGGATATTAATTCATTATATAATTAAATAGCACAAAGGACAAAATCTCTGACAGAAGTCAGAAATCAAAAATGTATTCAGTCCTTAAATTAAGGTAAGGCAGGGGTTAATTACCTATAAATAGCAATACGTCTGTGTTTTTTCCCTTTGTTTTCATGCAAAGAAGTATATTAGATAAATCCTAATTATATGTGATAATAATTATTTTAAAATAATTATAATGAAATACATATTTTTTTTATTTTCAAAATTCATCAAACGGGCCAGATTGAAAAAACCAAGAGGGTCGGTTTTGGCCCGCGGGCCGTATATTTGCGGTTAAGAATTTCCTTCTTGGATATTAATTCATTATATAATTAAATAGCACAAAGGACAAAATCTCTGACAGAAGTCAGAAATAAAAAATTTATTCAGTCCTTAAATTAGGTTAAGGCAGGGGTTAATTACCTATAAATAGCAATACGTCTGTGTTTTTTCCCTTTGTTTTCATGCAAAGAAGTATATTAGATAAATCCTAATTATATGTGATAATAATTATTTTAAAATAATTATAATGAAATACATATTTTTTTTATTTTCAAAATTCATCAAACGGGCCAGATTGAAAAAACCAAGAGGGTCGGTTTTGGCCCGCGGGCCGTATATTTGACACCCCTGGTGTAAGGTCTAGTTAAACCTTTGAATTTGGCTTTTTGGAGATACTGGAGATACATCAGCAGCCATCAGGATGCCTTTTAAATCCCGCCAATATTCTACTTTCTTCATTAGGGTTCTTCAAAAGAGCCTTTTACTTGAATTGTCCATGTTCTTCTACAAGGATATTGTTCTCTGGGGTAATTGAGTCACTTGAAATAGCCGACATATCCGGAACATGTCAAGAAAAGATTAGGATTAAAAGAGCCTACAGGCTGACACAATCGACAATGCATTCTAAAGTGTTTCAAGGAACTATGATGCACTTTTTTGTAAAGGGACACACACACACACACATACACACACTTGCACTTGGTTTCCCATCTGAGTCATCAGGAGAGGGATTTACATCAATAGAATTGTGACGTTGAGTCACCCCGGATTGTGCATTGTGAATCAGACTAGTGGGAGAAGACGGATCGTCTATTTCGGTTTCGCTGGCAGCTTTTCCATGCACGTCTTAAAAGCCCATTTTTAAGAATTTCAAAGGAAATTGGAACAAAATATGTAAACATGTGAGGTGAAAAGGGCGAGGTTGTACCTGTTTGTATCTTTTCTGATGATAAGCTACCGACCCTTATGTTTTCAAAAATGTCAAATAACTCAACGCAACATCACAACAGATTTCCCAGGTTGACGTTGAAGAGGAAATGTATTCCTGGTTTAGCATCTGTCTTATTTACTTTTTTATTTTTTTCCGAAGCTTCACATTTTGGAAATCTGGCACAGGGGTTTCTGTGCGTCTTTGGCAGCAATAGAGTGTCTTGGTGTGCATTTAAAGATACTGACAGTATTTAAAGCCACAGCGACTGTGGCTAATAATCTGACGAAGTAATGGTAGTCATTTCTAGGTGCGTTACTGCCAAACACCTTACTGATTAACGCAAGCATCATTCATAGTTTCTGTGAAAATTTTTTTTTGACCCGCTGTTGACACACATTTAACGGATCTTTAAGACAAGGGCAATAAACAGTATTTACGTTTCAATTAAAGAATCCCAGTAAAACTGTATTACAAAAAAAAATCAAAATGTCTTCAGATTTGAATGGTTTTGCCTCAGGTGAATGTAGGTGCAAACACCCCTTTTTTTGGACGGCAAAAGTCATTTTGAACTTGAAACTCAAGTTTTAGTATTTTATAAGTGACTCATGAATTTACTGCTTTTTTTCTGTATACTTTATGGTAATCTCCCTGGTAAATATTTTCTGTTCTTGTTCTTGTATTTTTATTATCTTCTTATATGAAAGCTTAAAACTCAAGTTTTTGTAGTATTTTATAAGTGACTCATGAATTTACTGCTTTTTTTCTGTATACTTTATGGTAATCTCCCTGGTAAATATTTTCTGTTCTTGTTCTTGTATTTTTATTATCTTCTTATATGAAAGCATTCCATTTGTTAAAAAAATATGACATAGTATTAGATATCAGGTTTGTGCAAAAAAAATAGTCTTGGAAATCTTGGATAGAATAGGACTTCACTTCCTAACATGAGCAATAAATCAACGTTCGTCATTAAGCATGTTTACAGAAGAGGGGTCAGCAGGTCGACCTCACTGCTCGCTATTTATGCGTAACTCTGTGGACGAGGCACAGGCCATTGGATGCAGTGTGTGGTATCTGACCTGACCCTAAAACACTAAGGAATCTTACAAACACAAGAGGAAAACAATACAGATAACAATAACGCATGTGTGTTGGAGTCGTTTGAGAATCACTCTGTGTGTGTGTGTGTGTCTGATCCGACCTTATTTCTAATCCCAAATCCAAAGTAAACCTCAAACCTAAAAATACCTTCTCACTCAGTCCAGACCTGCAAAATGCCCTTAAAAGGACTGCAGTATGTGTCCTCAAAACAATGTTATTAAGAATGTTTACAAGTATAACAATACCATGTATTCTCTCTCTCTCTCTATTTCTGTCTCTCTCTCTCACACACACGCACACCATGCTCTATATTAGAGACAGCGTGATCATGTTGATCTGTTGTAATACATATAAGCTTTTCTTCTGTCTGTGTCCATCCTGCTGCTGTTGCTCACAGCTTGTACTTCATTCATTATTCACAGCTTCACATTGACTTGTTACTGTCCAGCTTAAGAGACAAAAAAAAACAAAAAAAAAAAAAAAAATGGTATGGGTGCAGCAGGACCAGTAAAAAGGGAAGTGCACAGCCTCAAGGAGAAAACATTACGAATATCTGCAATGGTAATATAATTAACTGGACTGAGAGTAGTACATGTAATATATAAAAAAAAAAAAATATATTAAATTATTTCTTGCTCTAGAAAATATGAAAAGTGTTGCCAAATGAGTTCAGTTTTTTAACTTTTGCATTTTCTGGTGTAAGTAACACACTGCACTCACTTCTAAGGTAACTTTAAATAATAGAGCACACCTACTAAAAAAAAAACACCAATATTTTATATAAAACAAATTTTGTTTATTTTTTAGGGATGTCCAATAACGTTGGCCAATCAATTTTATTGGTTGATATTGCATAATTAATAATTATAGTGAATTTATTATCACTGTGACAGCACACTACTGCACACGTGCGAAACGTGTCCTCTGCCTTTAACCCAATAGGCTGCAATCATTGTTATTGGTTGATATTGGAATCGGAAAGTAGGTGTATAACCCTTTCATGCATGACGGTCACTACAGTGGACAGCTATGAAAATGTCATTTTCTATGATAAGAATAGGTTTTGATGTCAGTGTTGCATATAAGCCTCTACAGTGGATGCCTGAGAATCACCCAACACTGCCATACAGTGGTCAGCCTTTGCAACTGCAGAATAATTGTGTCAACATTCAAAAAGAACATTTGGTGTATAAAAACAGAACCAAATCAGTTCTTATTTTTATATCTAAAAACACATAAAAACACTTAGTAACATTTTTTTAACTCAGTATATCATGGGTCATGCATCAAAGGGTTAATCCTAAAAATACTGTAAAATGCAACAGTTCAAGTGAGTAAAATAATGGATGGATAAACATAAGAATTATATATAAATATAAAACTACAAGGCTATGAGTGTATGCTAAGTTTTGTAGACACACTTAAATTAATAGGATACAAGCCCTGTGGTTTGGTTGTGAAGACACGACTCAGTTGGCATGTTGGGATTTTTGTGCTAGTTCCTGTAAAGCTGATGGGATCACATTGTGACTGCATGACTTGTGAGTTTGTTATGTCTGGTAAGGGTGGGTTTTAGTCTCCGAGCAGTTTGTCATTTATTGTTTTTATGCAGCGGTGAGGTTTTACCACAAGATCCATCAAGCACTGCTATAAAAGCCATTTAAAATTAAATATTAATCATAGAGTGAAAAGGGGTGTGAATACTATTAGGTATGCGTCGAGCCACAGAGGAACAAAGCATTACTGCAGGTGCTGCAACTGCAAATGTTTAGCACAACTGAAAAGAATAGGACTGATTGTGTCCCTGATTTTTTTTTTTTTTTGGGGGGGACAGGCAATATTTTTTACATCGAAATCCCGATGAAAATGGTCATCAGATATATATATTTTTTTTTCAATTTAGATTTAACAGTTAAACGTGGGTTAGTGTGTGGGTGTTGTTGTGTGTCTCTTTGCTCTGAGGAGACTTACTGTGGCTGTGTTAATGAGTCTGTGGGTGTGCTCTTGAGTATGCCAGTGACTTGTTTTGCTGTAGCCCTACAGTGTATTTCACTGAAAATACAAGTTATAGAGCTTTAGAGACTTAAAGTCAGAGTTGGATTTGCTGTGCAGCTTTGTGCTGTGCGATTGTGTGTGTGTGTGTGCGTGCGTGCATGTGCGGGGGGATATAAAAGTAAAAGACCAAGCTAGAGAGCGTAGGCTGTGTGCTTAAACTTGAGAGATTTACATGCAAAGGGCTGGTGCTTCTGCGTCTTAACTTTGGGGAAGTGGAGGTTGAAATGTGCTCAGTGGAAATGTGCTTACGAACAGCGAGAAAACCAATTTCAGTTACAAGTGGGGAACTGAGAGTATTGCATTTCTGTAGTCAATCATGCACTGTTCTCCTAACTAGAGATTTAACCATCAAGCCCTGGTCTGTTTATTTGGCCTTATCCGGCTGATTTACTCTGTGCCTAATTTTTTTGAAACCTCAAATCAACTCACTCGATTCATGTTTGGATTTCCAAATGTGCTAAACCGCATAGGTTCAAATGTGTGGAACTCTCTTGTCGTGCATCGATTTTGTTATGCGTTAAGTTGCAAGTGACTGTTTATTTAATTAAATATCGATCCTGAAAATTGTAATGTGGTAGAAATGAATGGAAGATTAGTTTGGGATTTCACGGTGAAAGAGTGGATAGTTGTCTCCGGCTTCCTCCTCTACTCCATAAACATGCAGGAGGATTAAGTTCATTGATCTCTTTAAATTGACCACAGGTCACAGAGTGTAAGTGTGAATGGTTGTTGGTCTCAGGTGCAATAGACTGGTGGACTGTCCAGGACGTGCTTACCCAATGACAGCTGGAATTAGATCCTAGATGATCAGTACAAGATGAAGTACAGTGGGGGCTTCGAGATACGAGCTATCCGAAATACGAGTTTTCCATCCAAGTTACAAGATTTTCGTCATGATACGAGGAAACGTCGACTTACGAGTGCTCAACCGAGCTTCATTTTTCCACTTGACATTGTCTCGCTCACTGTCCCTCGCTTGGTTATTTTACCAATTTTTTAACAATAATATAAAATGTTTTCTTAATTATTATTTTTTTATATCACTAATATATTTGTGTTTTTGATGTTAAGATGGGGGGTAAATTTATGGAACAAATAATTGGTTTTTAGTTATTTCTAATAGGGAAAATACAATCCAGATACAGTGATTCGACACACGAGTGCTGTTGTGGAACTCTGGAATTATTAAACTTGTATCTATAAGCCCCTGTTGTATTGAAAACTTTTTTAGCAATGCAGAAAAGCAAGTGCATGTTACCCTATTACCCATAGGTAATCAGTTACATAAGAATGGTACAGGAAAAAGTTGTCGAAGCAAGACAAATGGCTGATCAAGTAAAACGGGAGCGGCAGAGTGCTATGTGAAAGTGGTGCAGGACATGCATTTGATGGGTTCACGTAAGGGGTGGGATCAGATAAGGGATCTATTTATGTCCCCCCCTTTTTTTTTGTTTTAGTGATAGTCAGGTTTACAGATGAGGTGAGACAGGAGGCCATGCAGAGTATTGCAGTAAACTGTGGTGAGAGCAGGGAGCAGATGGAAGAGAAGTAGAGGACAAGAGTGAAGGCCAGGAGCAAGATGAAAAACATCTGCCGGAATGAGAGTAATGCAGGCAAAAGTAAAGCTACAAAGACTAGAGGTAGCATAAACAGATCTGGGGGTCAAATATCCAAAGTAGTGTAGAGCACACAAAAAGTTAAAGAAGAACATTCTCACAGAGGAAATGGATAGATGTGAGTATCTTTTATTATGTGTGATTTGAAGATAATGGTACCATATTGAAAACCGGGAGGCAGGATCAGATGTGGTGAAAATCTAAAGGTTTCAACAGAGAATGATCTGGACAGACAGAATGAGAAATGACAAGATCACAGCCCCCAGAAATGTCTGAGTAGTTTTAAAGTCTGAGTGGCAAGCTGGGATTGTTTGGAAATTGGCTGAGGAGAGATAAACATACGTTAGACCAAGGAGAACTGTAGTGAAGATGGACATGGAGACAGCTGGTGTAAGTCAGAAATGTCAAAGGGACAAAATTTAAAACATGGTTTAAATTGCGGGATTAACAGGATTAAACACTCTGCCACTGACAAGAATTAATTTAAAATATAAACATCTCACAAAATGAATAGTACCTTATACAGACTGGAGACATGCACTCCAGTATTTGTCATTTACATAAAGAGTTGGAAAAACAGACAAACAAATGGAACACAAAGAACAGTCATTGGTGGAATTTCTGCACAACTCATGTGGTGTAGCTTATCACAGAGTCTGTTGCAATATTGATTTGTACTGAATTGTGGCTTTGTTTGAAAGCCTGTTCCTGCCATATTAAACAAAAGTGAAGTATTATTTTTTTTCTTTGCTTAGTGTTATTTAGCGTAATTTTCGGACTATAAGTCGCTACTTGGTAGGCTACTGTGTTATACTAGTAGTGTCATGTTGAAGTGTAAGTTGGTTATACAGGAGCTGTTAAAACTCGGTCGGAGTGGCTGATAATAAAGACCCCAACTTCCCTGTTTCTGTTTACCTCTGCTGCGGACAAGCAAAAAGTGAAGGGGGTTAGCCCCGGAGCTAATGTTAGCTTCAGCCCTGGAGCCTAAGTCTCCCCTGTGCATTCCAACTACAGTTGGGACTCCGAAGCAGGAAAGAGTTAAAGTTAAAGCCATCCTACAGGCAACGTTCGAAAAATGGACACCTGCGGCTTATAAAGAAGTGCGGCCTATATATATATATACAATTATTTTTTTTCTTTTTAAACTTAGTGGGTGCGGCTTAAATTCAGGTGCGCTCAATAGTGACGGAACTAAGAAATTTCATCAAGAACACTTGACTTTGATCTAATTTCACTAACTTGTTAACAAGGTTTTATGATTATGCCAAAACATGTAGAATGGTCTATATTACATTTGCCTTTAAATACAATGATGAACATGCTGCTCCATTTTCATTAATAAAAGTTTAATAAACCGTTGGCTTAAACTTCATAATATTTTATACAGTACATTTGGAATTTTTTTTTTCAAATTAACCAAACTGTTAGAAGGCAAGTAACCAATTATGATTATATCCTACTTTTGACTGAAAATAAAACAAATATTTTTGATGTTGCCGCTCTGTCAGCACTGCCATCTGTGTGCATGAGGACCCTGAAGGGCACGAAGCCGTCCTGATTTTCACACTGTTAATCAGAATGCCAAGAACAGATGTGACTTTGCTCACGTCTGACTGTGACTGCGGCTAATCTTATTGTACACACTGACGATGATGTAGCAGCTCATGTTGCACACAAACACCGCTGCAGTTAATTGAAGTAATGCAGTGTGAAGCCTCACCCTGCAGTAGTTTGACTGTTTTCCAAACACCAGCTCAAAGGTTGGAGTTATTTTTCTATTATTTTTTTAGCTCTTTACTTGGCGCTGCTATTGCACGGAATCTGTAATTTCCTGACTAATGATATGGAAGTTATAGAGATTACACTGGAGAATCTGACATTGAGTTTACTGTCATCCGATATGTGTGACAGTGTTAAAAGATTTCTTTTTTATCGTTACACAAAGGACATCATCTCGGGACATCTTGTTTTATCTTTCAGCTGTAACAAAACACATAGCCGTGTTTTATCTGCGTTTTATTAGATCTTCCCACTGTAACATAACGTTTCAAAAACTCCTGTCCCTCCGACTTGACTAGAACACTGTCACCGTGCAACAGCCAAATGAAATCTGTCAATGTGGAGAGATTCCCGCTGTCATAAATCTGTTTTGTCGTGCACGGTACTCTCCATGACAAACCCCAAGCAGTGTTTACCAAGGGTTTACGCCCTTCCCATATTATCCCTCCCGCTCTTCTGACTATTGACAGTTTGATTGATGTTCTACTGAGGGGAAACCAATTAGAGCAGTTGCCTGCAGGAACACTTTGACACTGAAAAGCCTGGTTTGTGTATATTCATTCAACCAAATGCGATGAGCGGCTGTAAAAATGAAAAAAAAAAAAAAAAAGTGTCAGTCAACATTTCACCATTAAACAGTACACCAAGTACTGTACACATACTGTACTTTCTGGTGTCACGGGCAACATTAAAACGCAACACTTTTCTCTTTGACGTTTTCATTTTTACATTTTTTTTATCTGATCATTTACCTTTGTTCTATAGATAATTTAAAAAAATAAAATACTCTCTCTTTCTTTCTATCATCTAAATCCAGTCCTCACTCCCAGTCCTTCTCCTACCTCAGTGGCCCAACACTCTGTGGCGCTGTCTCACTCACTGTTCCTCACTGGGTTATTTCACCTATTTTTATAAGAATAATATAAAATGTTTTCTTAATTATTATTATTTTATATTATCAATATATATTTGTTTGTATCTATGTTTTGATGTTTAGACTGGGAGGAAGTTTAATTTAATTAATTAAATTAATTAATTAATTTAATTAGTACATTTCTGGGGGCTGGATAGAATGAATTGGTTTTTCTTTTTGATGTTAACCATTAAAAATTGCAATCGACATACAAGTGAATCGACATACAAGTGCTGTTGTGGAACGGATTCAATTATTTAAAAATGAAAAATGAGCCTCTGACTTACGTCTGCAATTCCCAGTCTCGAGCAACATTCAGCGAGGATGTTGTCCGGCGGTGACCCTTCTCGCTTCAGCACTTTCTGGTCGTGCCAGGTGTATCTGCCTTTTGCATCCCACTAGAATGTGCTTTCTGCCATGTGGGTTGTTTCTCCCAATCCCAGGGCCCCTCTGCCATTTTGGACTTGGCTCACTATGTTGCGATGTCTCAGGGCATCTTTGCCTGTGCGACCGCAGTGCCTGGTCTCCAACCTCTCCCTGTTGCTAAGGTGGGAGTGGAGCACTTCTAACAAAAGGATGGTGGGATTCCGTAAGGGTCATTTCAAGCCTTGCTTTGGAACATTTGTGTTCTTCCACTAGACTTGAGATTGGGAGAGAGAGTGCGACGTTGCCATACAGACCTATGCTGCTCAGGCATCTTGGTAGTTCAAGCCACTTTCTTACCTGTGCATTAACCAACCATGGGACAGGGTGACCTCGTATATCGAGATTGGCCACATGAGGCGGACAAACAAACATTCACACTTCCATTCATACTTATGCTCAATCATTATCCAAATGTCTATCGTCCTCATTCTTATTTCAGACATTCATGGCAGTATCATCAGCATAGAATAATGTCCTAACATTTTCCCAAAGGAGATCTTTTGCAATCGATGCGTTGCTGTGCGCTTTTGAAGGACTACAGTTTTTCAGGAGCTTCACGTCCACAGTCTGATTACTGATAGGCTTTGACATTGATTAATTGCAAATTGTTAACTTTTAGCATCAGAGCTATCCTGTAAGAAAACGGCACTGCTGTCCTTTTCCACCATTAGTGATACCTGAGTCATTAATCATTCAAATGTTCTGGCAGAATTAGCATATGTCCTTCCTGCGGAATAGAGATTCGTCTCTCCTTCTCAATCCAAAGACGACATGTTTTGCACAGCAGCTTGTCAGCTCTTCATGGTGTTACCTTGATGAGAAAAATGAACCGTGGCTCTGCAAACCAGTCTTGTTTTTACTGGAGGACCAAAGCTCTTGCCTGGAGGGTTATTTAGTGAGTGTGAGTATATTTTACCTAAATGAAAACAGGGCTGAAAGAACTATTTGTTTAAAAGACATATATTTCTTCATAATATTGAGACATTTCTCAATGAGTGTTTCGGTTAAGCTGTTGAGATGTTGAGTGTCTTTTTTGTTGGAATAGTTTTTTAGAAACAGACAAACATATGGAAAACATATATGAGGTGTATGTTTTTCTTTTAAGGTGATAGTCCTTGACTGCTCTGAAAACATTTCACCGTGACAGCAATTCAAAATTTTAAAGAGAAAAATACAACAACGTTTCAGTTTTTTTTTTTTTGGCTCGTTTTTCTTTTAAGGTGATAGTCCTTGAACTAGTTTTACTGCTGCAAAACATTCAAATTTATTTCAAAATAAACATAATTAGCAAATACATTTCTGGCTCCTCAACCAACAATAATTAAGTTAAACGATTTAAAACATTTTTAAAATATTTATTCTATTTTAGTGATGTCACATGTTAAAGTTACGGACTATAAGTTGGTTCATAGTACAAGTCGCACCAGTGCCCTCTAACGAACATGTACATTTTTAGCGGTACGCCAGTAGCATAAACTGGTACACAAGCCTAGAGTGCCCTCTAGAGGCTGTCAGTGTAAAAATAACAAATATGTGAAATTATATATTTTAGCCAGTAGCATAAACTGATACACAAGCCTAGAGTGCCCTCTAGAGGCTGTCAGTGTAAAAATAACAAATATGTGAAATTATATATTTTATTACATAAGTTGCAGAAAACTGATGTAAATCTGGTATTTAATGTGATATATCCTATGTAAATACATTAAAGTAGATATGTCCAAATAGACATAATTGCAATGTGTTGGGTTATTCTTCAATGCTGTTGCAATAATTGTTATCTTAAAATCAGTGTTCTGTGTTCTACTGTTGAACTCTCTTGAATTCACCACACTGTTTTTATTCTCTTGCCCGGGCCAGCTGAAAGTTGGAGCGAGTGTGTTTGCGTTTTGCTCGGAGCGGAATCTTTGGCGTACGCCGTGGCCAACAACAGGTCAGCTGCGTCAGACCAGCCTAACGCAGCTAAAGGCAGTTGTTTTAATAAATATGAAAATGCTCTTATTTTGCTCCTAGAGGCTGATAAAGGCCTATGTTTTTTTGCTTTTAAATGCTTCATACACTGATAATTTATTCTCGTTCTTTGACTTTTCCACTCTCACATCATTACTTTTCAGCATATAGTCTTAAATGCCTTCAAAAAACAGAAAATCCAGATTTCAGATTTTTCTATATTTGCAAACTGTTCATCGTAATTATGCTCTAATTCTGCATTCATCCTCCACCGGGCCTCACAAAGCTTCTTTGAATGTAATTTTTTTTTTTTTTTTTTATCAAAAATCCCCAGCTTAATCCTTTTCTTGGAGACAGATTCATGTCAAGTGAATTCGACGTAAATACTTTTACCACTTTTCTTTTTTTTTTCCCAGTCACCCTGCAAGTGGATGTTAATCAGCATTTAGCAAGGGGAAATAAAACAAGCGCACACCTAATTGGTTCTGTCAAAATTTCAATCGTGGCTCCTGATAGCTTCGGGTGAAGAACGCGTAGCAGTTTTGTTTCTCTCTCGAAGTCTTCCTTTTTAGATTTCCCCTTCCTCCTGCCAGCCTTCATGCCATCCTGAGAGGATATCCTAAATATGTGAAGCCTGAGGATGTTTGATTTTTCTCCGCTGTGCTGCCTTTCTTGTTACAGTTTGGAATAATAAGGAGAGTTGATTAGAGAGTCCGTATGAATAACAATTAGATGTGTGTGTGTGTGGGTTTGTTTGTTTCTGTTGACATTCGCTCGTTTATGAGAGCTGCACTCTACAAGTTGATTGCGCTACATTCCAGTTTTCAGTGTGTATTCAGTGTGTTTAGCTTTGGGGAAACGATAAAACAAATGAAACTACACTCCATTTTTCAAAAGTATTCAGTGGGTTTGGCTTTGGGGAAACGATAAAACAAATGAATAAATAAATAAAAAAAACATTTACAACTATTTATTTCTGTCTAATTATATTCTGTCAACAAAGCTGTTACTTAGAAAAGATGATAATACGAATGCTTATCTCCTTCCTTCTTTCTTTCGTTTAGTGGGTCATCACAGTAGAGTGACATGGCTCAGTGTACACACCAGGAAATGTGGAATTCAACGTGATGTTTTGCCATGACAGATATGAATCCTAACGATGTGTCACTCCTGCAGACTAGTAAAACCAGACCACTGTAATAATCACAACTAGGAGATTTAAAAAAAAAAAATCATACTAAAACAAAGGATTTTTGCTTCAAATCTGGGGTCATATATACAGTATAATGTGTCAAACATAAGGTAGGGGGGCCAAATGTGGCCCACGAAATCATTTTATATGGCCGGTCAGGAGCTTAAAAGCATTTAATAAATGCAACAGAGTTTCTTAATCGGATTTGTTTTTTGATAACACAGGCATGAACAATATTTGTAACTTGAATAAATAATACTCTTGTATTGTAGAAACATTCATTAATATGTTATGGAATATGGCCGGTTGCTGATGTGGCCCCCTGGTGGAGAATGAGTTTGACAGCCCTGATATATGCAGTAGTTTAGCTCAGGCTCTTGAAGCTCTAATGTTACATCCAACCATGCACACTCTATTCCAGTACTTCTCACACAGTGGGGCTAGGACCCATGGGCGTGTGAGGTGAACAATAAACAAGCCTCCAGTCACTAGGTGGCAGCAACTTATATAGTGGTTTGTACAGATAAGAAAATGCATTCGTTCTTAATAGTATATATATAGTAATATATACTATTATAGTCATGGTTTTCTAAATTTTTCAGCTTTTTCCATCCACATGCTTTGAGTGTGCAGCTCAAACAGTGGGTGTATACTGTACACACCTCTGCCTACCGTATTTCCCCCATTTTCACTTCAAAGATAAAGTAGCTGCTTTAAACCTGTCGAAAAGTACTTCACGGTGAATCTGTCCTCCTGCACGTGCTGTTATGGCCACCGCTGCAGTTTATCTGGCCGGTTGTTGCAGGACAGATTGTTAGCAGTAGGGCAGAGCAGTGAAGGTCTGCCTGAGTTTGATGTAAACAGCGTCAGATGAATACAAGGGCTTAGCAGGCAGACGGGCTAGAAGGATGGATGACTGCAGAGCTAAGCAATGGCCTCCATCAACATGCCAACTAACACGCTTCAAAAATAAGTGCCACCATTCCCGTGACCCGTGCACTCCATCTTAAGAGAAATGAAGTTCCACTGCTCAGCGTTGCTCTCTTGAATGCATATAAGAGCAGCTGATCGCTAGAGGCCATGGTATGAAATCCATCATCTGCAACTGAAAAACGCTTCGTTCAACAATGTGAATGAAGCTACGGCTTTGGCCTCACAACAGACTAATTTAACTTTGTCCAAGATTTCTAAAGCCTATTATTGACTTTGGAACTACCATATTTTCTGGACTATAAGTCGCACTTTTTTGTCATCCTTTGGCTAGGTTTGCGACTTACACTCAGGTGCAACATTTCTCACATTTGTTATTTTTACAATGACAGCCACTGGAGGGCACTTTAGACTTGTGTACTAGTATCTGCTAGTCCTGTACCGCTGAAAATTTACATGTTTGTTATTTTCACACTGACAGCAGCTAGAGGGCACTCTAAGCTTCTCTACCAGTATCTGCTAGTCCTGTACCGCAGAAGATTTACATATTTGTTATTTTCACACTGACAACAGCTAGAGGGCACTCTAGGATTTTGTACCAGTATCTGCTACTCCTGCACCATTGACAATTTACATGTATTTTTTTTTTTACACTGACAGCCGTTAGAGCTGCGACCTACACTCCGGAGCGACCTATAGTCCGGAAAATACGGTATGCACACAGAAAGCTAGCTAGGCCATGTAGTTAAATTGCAAGTCAGTTTGTCCCCATGACATGAAAATAATAAAATCTTAATTTTGGAATCAAGCAAAAATGTGGAAAGAGAATAGATAATAAACAATTGACAAACATGTACAAATAGAACAGCACAACAGCAGGTTGTTACACATGTCATGATTGGCTCTACATGTTATACAACATACTCATATTCGATGGTTTCACTCTGAATATATATTATATACTGTATATCAGGAAAACATTTCCATGTCAAATGTTTTCTGTTGTTCATCTGGTTGTTGTGTAGCCACACGTTGTATCAGTTGCATGTGTAGCAGCACGTGCAGCTGTTTGACCCAAATCAGTGCGTGTCTTTCAAGGTCAGAGCAGATTAGACCGTCAATAACTTGAATAAGAGCATAGTCAGTTATATCCCGGGGGTCTAGTGGTAGTTGCATTGTTTTGATATGAGAGGTGTTTGCTGACACAATTGGCAGCAGTTGAAATACTGCGAGACAAATGAACAGAAATGAAACAAACCATGTGTTTAGATGTGATTACAGGAATATAGACCTTACTAAAATAAAAGACAGCACTCCCTGTTTAATGCCTACAGGTTTAAAAGTGTTCAATGAATGAGAGTTGTTTGTTATTTCTTTCAAATGTATTCTTTTTTTTTTCTCTCGGCAGCACCGATAGCTTTGAATTATATTCAGCCCTGGACTCTTTAATGGAGATGATGTTACGTATTGATGAAGGCAGGACTCAAATGCACTAGAGCGATGTTGATCAGGTACAGAAATCTCACTGGAACACGAATCAGAACTAGAAACAAAGAACACAGGGACACGGAACCATCACAATGACCATGAATAGCCTCACAATAACCCCACTCAGTCCTTTCTCCCCCCCGGAATGAGAGAGGTAGAGAGGAATACAGTGTTCCCTCTCCATATCGCGGTTCTCCTTTCACTCCTTCAGTACATCGCAGATTCTTCTCTTTAATCAGATCTCGTGAAATTGTCGTTATATTGCAAAATGTAGCAAAATATAAAACTTAAAAGATATTGTAAAATAATTATGAATATGAAAGTTTTGGCTTTAAAAATGTGTATTCTTGTTTTGAAATTGTGATAAGCGCATTTGCGAACAATCACTGGTAGCTTTGTTTACCTGGACGACATTGTACACAGCATACTATTGGCTAACACAACGCATGCTCGGCGTACTATTGGCTAACTGAGCATGCGAGGTGCCATTTTTAATAACTAAGACTTTTATCATTCTATCTTTGTCAAACCTTTAAGTTGTAGTAGGTTTGATACATTAAAAAAAATTCAATATCAGAGCAAACACCAAGGTTGTAACCAAAACTAAAAAAAAAAATTGTTCACTCTTGGTCTCAAACTTCTGGTCTTGGGACAACTTGTTCCAACATTTTGGAATTAAACTATAGTGATTTATATATTTAACAACTGCTTTACTAAAACATCCTTCATTTTATATTATTTAAATTTTTTATTGAACGACTCTGATATGAAAGTGGCAACAGTGGCTCATTTGAGTTTGAAACCTGTGCTATAGATGAAGAAGGTTTGTGACCTGTACTGTAAGACAACTCAGAGAACTCTCCAAAAAAAAAAAAAGCTTCATACATGGAAATATATCTCTCTCATAAGTATTTACAACGAATAAATGACATGTAGAGAAATAGCCTTTTCAATCTTCTTGATCTTCCCTCATGTTGAAACAAACACGTCTGTTGACGCTGTTGGAAAACAACTGACCCGTTAAGTGTTCTATTCTTGATGCTGGCTGCAGTTCTGTGGTCTGGAGAAGTCCCAGCAGTTCTTACAAAGCCCCCCTGAGTTTGTACTGCAACTCAAAAACATAAAAGGCCCGGCAGGTTAAAACATCAGAGCCTATTTTTATTTCTCTTCTTCCTTCACAGCCCCTCGACACTGACGTCTGTCTCTGAGGCGTAGTATAGACGCAGAAAAGGGAGGAGATATACAATATTTGGATAGAAGAAGATTGAAGCCATATTTCACCGCTGTGAACTATGTCAGGAAAGAGTTTGTCTAAAAACAGGCAGCCTCTCTTTTCTAATGGTACGTATAAAACATATTGTTTAAGTGCTGTTCGGTGCTGCAGGAGTGCAGTGGTACATCAGCAACGCCCTCGGGCCGTACGACCTGCGACAATTCATTTATCAGATCAGTGTGTGTCTTTGAGGCAACAGTGTGGCGAGGTGGGAAATGTAGAATTGTCGTAACAGAGGTATAAAATCATCGTACTTTAAGGGAAATTATCGTATTTTCAGGCAATGCTTACTTGTACTCGTTGCTTCCCCTCCTTTCCCAGGGTCTCACATCTTACCTTGCTCATTCTTTTGTTTTCCTTCTTTCCCCCCCTTTTTTTTTCTCTTTCCTTGCCAACTGGAATTTCTCCTGGGGCGGGCATAGCAAACCATTCACCCAGTCATGCTCGTTGTTTTGAGGCTGGACATTGACGTCATTCGTAGCTCACATTTGAAAATGTAGTCACTGGAAACTTGTCTCATGAAAACAGATGTCTTCAGGGTTCACAATAAAATCTGCCCTGTAGCCCAGGACTCTTTTAATTATTTTAATTTTAATTATGCCAAAGTGTTGCTGTAAAATAACGGCTTCATACTACTAAAACCATAGTTTCTACATCTTTTAATATACATGAGACAAGATCTGCATTTTTATTAAATAAAACAACTGTTGATTATTGTAAGGACCTGGATTCGGTCCGATTCACCTTGAGCCTCCCACCGAAGAAAATAAATCCATTTCCCCCTCGAAGGAAAAGACAGACAGGTCATTTCCTTTGCCCACAAATACACTAGGCCATAGCTCAGTGACTCAGCTAAAAGGAAGAGAAATAGCCCCACAGCTTTGAACACCTAATGAATGGCTGCTCAAGCAAAACATCGGGGGACCCCTTTCCCTCCTGCTGCTTTTTTTGTCACCCTTCCTGCTGCCTCAATGTTGTTTATCTTCTCCATCATCTTTACAGCTTGTAAACATCCTCCCTCTTTCACACTGTGCTGGAAAAGCTTGACATCTTGAGTTTCTCTAAAAGATAAAGCAGTTTTAATCTGAAGGCCCCTACAAAGGCAACGCGCTGATTTTCCGAATGCAAGTAAAATGAGGTTGTAGCAAACTGTTATATACGAGAAACTAAAACCAAATGAGTTTTTTTTTTTTCTGAGAAACTAAAACTAAATGAGTTTTTTTTTCTGTAGAAGAAACTATATGCAGTGCAGCCTTTATTTTAGTGAGGCTGCATTTCTATTCTAACCATTCTGTTCCAAACTGGTCCAGGTCCAGTAAACTTTTTTTGTATTCACTGGAGTTCCAGTTTGAACTTTCTTCATGGAGGTATTATATTTTTCATGATCTGGCATTATGTTGACTATTATTACTAGTGTTAGTATTAGTAGACTAGTACTACTAGAATTTTATGCCATTTTTAGTTACATACACACATAAACACAATACAATACAATACAATAGATTAACCCTTTCATGCATGACGGTCACTACAGTGGACAGCTATTAAAATGTAATTTTCTATGATAAGAATAGGTTTTGATGGCAGTGTTGCATATACGCCTCTACAGTGGACGCCTGAGAATCCACTGTAGAGGCTTATGCCAACATCCCCTTTTTCAAAAGTAAATCAGAAAACTCTTATTTGCATTATGTAAAATGAAGAATAATGCATTTCTTTCTTGAGAAAGTGTTGCTTAATAATTGAGTTCGACCTAAATTTTGTTTATTAAATTAAGTTCTACCTAAGTAATAGATCAGAGACCATACATATGTGATCATATATGCATTGTATTAATATATATATATATATATTAAAAATAATCGATCTTTATTAGGATGTTTTAATAGGAAACGGTTTTCAAAGTCATCTGAATCAAAAGAAAAAAGCAAAAAAAAAACCCTCATGGGTAGTCAGTGTTATCTGGAGAAGAGGTGTGAAAGGTCAAACTAAGGTTTATCTCATCGTTTAGAACACTGCTACTCAAACACTGTCAGGATATCTGTCTCTGATTCCTAGGGCTGATGGGTGAGATAGCAGATGAGACTTTTACAAGTATGGCTATGTGAGTGTGTGTATGTGTGTGTTTGTGTAATGCATCTTGTTCTTTCAAACAGATTGGGATCTTTAGTGTGACATTGTCCAGGTGTCTACAGCCAGTTAAATAGAGAAATGGTGCCTGTTCTTTACGTTCAGCGTATGTATGTTGATAGAAAGAAAGCCGGCTGGAGTCAGTCAGTCACGCTTGTACGTGCATGACCAGAGATTTTAAACATTCAATAAAAGGGCAGGGACATATCAGCAACTGTGATGTTGGCTAATTGATGGTGATTTTTTTTTTAAAGTCGTTCTTATTCGCGACAACTTCAAGGCCTGTTTAATAGTAAACAAACGCATGTGACTGTGTAGCTCGGATCATTTGATGGTTAACAAAGAAAGAGCACAGTTAAAACGATTGATACTACATTACTATGCACATTATGCCTAAACTATCCTTGTAATAAAACAGAAGAAAGCTTTTACGTTAAGGAAAGAGGGATTATATGATTGGAAATATCTGTATTTTTTTTTTTTTTTTTCCCGAATGTGAAAACAAATTCTGGGCTAACGACCATTGTTTAAATATTATCGGATCTAATGTTTTTTCCTTGCGTCTATCTTCTACATGTTGAACGACAGAATTTTGCTAACGCTTGCTCTGGGTAGGACTGTAATGTAAGATGTTGTTTAAACTGTGTGTATCACACGCATAAGCATTCTTCAGTTCACTGGTAGTTAAAAAAAAAATAAATAAATAACTGCCAGAGTTCTAGCCCGCTTGCTCTGCATGAATGAATCAAAACCATTTTTTATTTTATCCAAAACCTTAAGGAGCAGTGAACTTTACAGTGTATGGCTTCTGCATTAGTAACACTATAATACACACAGGATGAAAAGGAGGCTAGAGTCCACTATTCAGTAGTTAAATTATCATTAGCTCTTAGATCCCCTTCAATTCTTCTTTTGTCTGATGTGATTTGTTATGATTGGTCACCAGAGGGAGTCATATGTGCAGACGTAAGGACTCTCTTGATATCAGAGCTGGTTAATGTGGTCGTGCACTCATCTAAACACTCATCTCCATACCCTCGTGTTCCCAAAGCTGTCATTTCGAAGTTGTATGGCTGGTTGTGAGGAGTGCAGAGGAAGTGAGGGGGTGGGGTGGGGGGGGTTCGAGGCCCTTCATCAGCTCTATCAGGGGTTCACGAAGCTCCTGCCATCTGGAGCTGGTCAATCCCTTGGTCCTGGTCTCTTGGCAAAGGTATCATTGTAGAATTTAAATAACAATGTGCTGAAGTCAGTGTATACATAAAAAGACAAGGGGATTCTCAGAAGACCCCGGGGATGAACTGCAAAGTACAAAAAACAAATGCAAAATTACATTTTTCCAGTGAAGCAATCTAGTAAAAATATCAGCAATGCTAAGTGTGTGTTTACCATACATCTGTCATTTATTCTGATCACACAGATTCACTTGTGTGGGAAAAGTAAGAACTTTTGAGAATTTTTGATGTAAACATTCACGTTTATTCCTTTAAATCTTACTAAGTACATTGCGTTACCCCCGAACAATGATTGTCTGGCTTTTAAGACAAGAGACGACTAAAGTTATGTCACTGGTCTTCATTTAGTCAGCCTTAATTTCTCTACCTAGCATATAGATCATTGCTTTGTCTGCCACTCATTCCGAACGCACTGGTCAGCCGTGAATTGTCTATGGTTCGTTGTCGGCAACTACCATTTTTTGTATGAACCTTTGGCTTTGTCATCGTACTATGGACTCGCTTGCTAGCCTAGCACTTGCTAGTCCAAATGCATGCTGGATTAAGGTTAAGTAGATAAACATTGACCATAATTATGAATGCGGGTTTGGAAAGTTGTGGCCCAACAAATGTTCTTTGGTGTATCCCTTGCCCAACAACTACTGAGATGGCTTTAGCCAAAATTCTTTATCAGGTAAAGGCATTGGCGATAAATAAATGAACTGCAACTTATAGTACCCGACACTACCGATATCTGTTTACAACATGTCACGCAAACCAAAGTTGAGCATTTGGGCTCAAGTATCCGATCAGATTGGCTAAAGTTGTTTTTTTTTTTTCGACGTTTGAGACTGAAATTTTGACCAATTTTGGAACAAGGCTAGGAACAAATGTCAAAATCTCGTCTTTCTTATCCGACTTTGACTTAAGGGTTCTTTGGAATATTATGGTATGTTGCTTTCAGTGATTGTGGCATGACCGTCAAGGACGACTTTGTGTTTGCTAACTTGCACTAAAACCTCCTTCTTCATTCCATGTCTGCAACTTTCCGTTCATCATTACAATTTTTTATGACAGTTTTTTTTTGCACTTTTACTGGTGATTCCCGGCTGCCAAACGCCATGGATCTGTGACTCTTAGAAGAGAAACCCTTTTCACAGAGCTTTCCAGGAGAGCTCTCTTGCTTAACTGTTAGGTGTCCATCTTATTATTTTTGTAATCATTGGCTGGACATGGCTCCTCTAGTATTATAAAAGACACAAATGTAGCAACTCTGATCAGATGGTTCTAATTTGGGCCTCGCCCTCAATCTGGTTCAGCTTTTATTCACGTTGGCCTCCATTTTCTGCATTTGACATGTTCAACTTGAAACTACTTTTGACTTTTGACCAGATAGTCATGATATTCTTTTCTTGTGTTCAGTCTTTGTTCCATCATCAGGTTGCAATTCATTTTGATAGTCAACTAATCTTTTCTTTTGACTGTTGTTTGGCTCATTTATTTTAGAGCCTTTATTTTTCTTGTTTCTTGTGTTAATATTCTCCATAGAAAACAGCACCCACACATCATTTATAGTTTGTCCTGATAGACTAAATTAAAATAAACAAGAGTAATCACATTTTTTTTATCAAAAAAAGTAATATGTCACTAATGTGTTGATGAGTTTTTCAAAACAAAAAATGCCAGGAAGCATTGCAGGAAGCAGGCAGGACCCAAATGCAGTACTGGTGAGACTCTTTCTGGTGCAGGTAGTTTTATTTTCAAAGTGCAAGGCCAAAACAACAACAACAAAAAAAAACTCACTTCTTCACAAGACCAGGAACAAGGCATAAACCAGACAAGGAATAAACTACTAAGTACAAACTAAGAACTCGAAGGACACACTAAGCTGAGCACAGGAACAGGATACAATGATCCAACACAATCACAATGATCCAAACAGGACAGAGTGAGGGAGAGGGGTATATATACACAGGGAGCACCAGGTGACACAAGTGAAGCTAATTACCAACAGGTGAGTGTGATCCCACAGATCACAAAGACAACAGGGAAAGGAAACAGACAGGCATGACACAATCAGCGGAAATTAAGGTGAATTTAGCTTCGCAATGCGGTCTTGTCTCGTCAGTTACTATTTACTAAACTATCTTGTGCGCTTTTTCCACTCACTCTATCAGGAATTGCATTCTTAGCGGCTGGCCAATGAACTTCCGATGCATTAGCGTCACCTACACTATGTGTATTCATTAGTGTGAGTTGTTTGTCAAAAATACGGTTGTATAGGTTATGACTAACAACATAACTTTTCATCATGGCGTAGTGTCTGGAATTGACTTTTCTAATAAAGGAAGAGTAAAACTAATAGTGTGATAGAGAGATATCTCCATCTGCCACCCCCCCTGGTGTTGACTTCGTGTATGAGTGTGGGCTACCTGGTTGATTTCTGCTTAATAGTCTTCAGTGCTGTTCTGAAGGACCTGATTAGTGAACACCCAGAAATTTACTCTGAGTAAAGTGTGTGTTGATGAATACAAAGCTGCAACATAGCCCTGGCCTTGGTGGGATTTCTTGAGCGAGCGACTGTAGTGGGCAGGTAATCAGGCTGATGCAGGATTATCCACAGACTGTCGGCTCCGTGTGTGACGCATGTGGATATGCTCCGGAATTACATTTCCCCCCAGAGGGAAACACGGTTAATCATTGCCAGTGCAGGGTGCCATCCACTTGTAACTCCTCGTGGTCAGTTTGGTCCATTGTGGATAGATTTGTTAATCATTTCATAGTAATCGGGAGCAGTACGGGGCGGCGTCCCTGAAGAACTTACTACTTATGTTTCCATCTGTCTCTTTGAGTCTCTTTGTCTTTGACACGGTCATTCTCCATCACGGTCTTGTTGATATTGTCTGCAGATCAAGGGTGAACCTAATGAATCAGCAGCCACATCCGACTGCAACAAACAGTCTAAAACATATGGCAGCTGTGTTGGTACCCTTAGGCACATGTTAGCATGTTTGTTTACTTGTCTTATCAGAAAAATGCAAGCAGTTTCACAAACATTTGAAAACTTTTGCTGCAAATAGATTCTAGTTAATGTCAGTGAAGAACACTGTTGCCTCGGTAACACCATTTTTCTACTGAAAACTCATCATGAATGCTTTCTTTCATTTGTTCTTTTGAGTGTTAGAATGTGCAAATGGGGTTTGAAATGTCGAGTGATTATTTAACATAAAAAAAAGTACTGATAAAAATAATGTTTTTTTACTAATTATTATTCTATTTAAAATTATGATTCAAAATACTCTCATTAATATGAATCAAGAATCATGAATATGAATTCAAATGAGATTCAGCGTATACAAATATCTGAGCTAGTGCGAAAGATTACTTGTTCAGTATTCATTTTCAGCCTCGTCAAAACCAGCTCGCCTAACTGTCCATGTGACGAGGTAAAATAAAATGTCTCTTTGTGCACTGGCTACTCTATGTTTACAACACAGTATTACATACATGAACATGTGGTCGCCAGAAAGATGTTGTGTCAAGATGGGGTTGCCAAACCAAAGGTTGCCAGTCACTGATTTAGCTTTAGGTACACCTATACCAGGGACACCCTATATTCAGGGGATCCTCGAACACGAATGTTTTCGTCCGCACTGCTCACCACTGCCCTATATCCAGGGGATCCTCGAACACGATACAAAGCAGTCTTCTATTTATAGCGTCACAGGACAATGTTTTCGTCCGCACTGCTCACCACTTAGTTCCCTTGCGAAACTTGTTTTAACGCCATACATCGAAGTGATGGAACAAGAGTTTTTCGTAACAGATTTATAGAAGACGATGTAAGCGCAAAACACCATAGGTCGATGACATCGTTAACTGAGCACACCCTGTATATACATACATCACGGGGCCATTCTGACCAGTGAGTTCCCAACATCCGAAGTCTAATATTTAGGGCTTTTTGTATCGGTCACCAAACATGATGTGGCCCTCCAATCAATGATGGCAGTCGCAGTGCCCACTTTAGCTCATTTGTGTATAGAGTAAAAAAAAAAAAAAAAACATTACTGAAAAAATCTTCCCGCGCTGAAGTCCATGGGACTGTATCGTTCAACGTGTCTTAGTCCCTCTCTCTTTCCGTCAGTTCAAATAGACGATAAAGTGTAATGCGTTCTTTAAACAAGGATGTGTGACTGCTGCAGAGCTCTTTTGTTGTCATGAGTGAGTGCGTGCCGGTGATTACAGCAGATTAGTCCATGTATTCCCCGAGGCTCATCCAGTTTAGAGCTGATGTCCTTTGTGTATTTTCACCATAAAGCAGCATCTTACCGCATCTGGTGTACTCAAACGAGCCTTGCCTCGTTTGCACAGTTCCCTAAACAAAAAGCTAAAAATGCCTCAAAGCTTGAGCATGAGCCAGTGACTTCAAATAAAGACCTACTTTTCAGGAAACTGTGTTTATGTAATCATAATTAATGATGTTTTTTCTTCCATATTGCTCAAACAGAAACTTTTCAATTAATGAGTGCTGGAGATTTTTTTTTTTCTGCTCAGCAATTAATGTTACTCTATTGTTCTATGTTCTATATTGATATTCCCATATCTGTTGTGTCTTAGTTGAGTGTGTGGAATTTGCCTTTGATTCCTGGTAGGGTAGAGTTTAAATAGATAAAAGCGCATCATAGGCAGGGCACCAGCTTGCAGTCATCAATCTAATGAAAAATAAGACATTGATTTGCGACGAAATGAATGAAATAAAAAAAATTGTCTTGATGGAGTCATTTTAATTAAGCTTTAACACAGGCAGACTGTGTTTGAGCACCGTGGTTCCCACGAGGGTTGCGATTTGCCGCTTCCCGCGACTTCCCATGATTCACTTGTCCAGGCAACAGCGGATTGGAATGTGTTTAAGTGATTTGTTTCTCATCATCTCTATACGCATCCCCACCGACCCAGAAGTCAATCTCCTGGTGAAGATGTACGCTTCAATTTCTGAAATGTCGAGGAATATAAACACATGTGTGCGTTTGAATGTTTCTGTTTTGAGTTTTATGCATTAGCTGATAAATGTCTCTCGTAAACCTCCGCTTTAATGGTTTTGAATTTACATACATGAAACACAGACAGGATTCTGGGTAACATACAGCAAACACACTGACACACAAAAACTCCATTAACACGATCTTGAATACTAAAATAACATGAACACTATGTGTTGACCTATGGTTTGTTGTACTGTTGTTAGCAGTACTACTGGCTAATACAGATACCTCTTTTGTTGGGTTTCTCAATAGTATTTCAATACTTTGGTCTTTTCGCAAAACTGCTTGTGTGTTTACCACGTACGATCTTTAAGTAAGCCGTGCCGCTTTGCCGTGCTTCTTTGTTTCTGATGTTAATACATCCAAACTACTGACACAGTTGATCAACTTTAATGAACTCCCCCATGAGTTCAATGAGACAGGGATCTGTGGCGGTGAGGAAAGAACACTTGTTGACAGTGTAGTGCAGCTGGTTACACTGAAAACTGTTATGTATGGGTCGTGATGGGTCGGTAATCCCTAAATATCCCAGATTTACTCAAATAAGTGACTTTCTGTGTTCTGAAAGTGCACAGTTGAGTATTTTTGATTTATGTTCAGGCGCTTTTCTTGGTGATGTGTTTTGTTAGGTCAAAAGAACGACACTTATGAATCTTATTGTGCGTGACATTGTCATTAGTCACTGAGAGGAACTGTACTGAACAACTGCACTGGTCCAAAAACAACAGAAAATGACTCCTCTATAGCACTGCTCTAAAAATAAAAAAAATATATCAAATAAAGTTTTTGTCATCCATGTAATACATTTACGCACTGCTCTAAAGTCATGTACATGCAGGTCATTCAATTAAAATAAAAAAAAATATTGCAAATACAGTTTTTGTCATCCATGTAATACATTTAAACCAGCGGTCCTTAACCTTTTTTGTACCAAGGCCCAGCCGGCCTGTATCAGCTGTTACTGCAGACCCAAAATACCGAGCCATTGTTGAAAGATCATTAAATGTTCTAAATTAAACATCTTTTAGAGTTTCTTCTGTTAGTATCTGAGTCTGAATAACCTATTGTTTTGAAACATCTTTATATGAAAAAAGTAACGAGATTTGACTGGATTGTTTTTAAATGAAATAAATTAGTAAAAGTGAAGTCGTTTTTTTTCACTCTTGGGAACCCCCGATTTAAACAACAAAAACATTGGGGTTTTTTTAAGCCTGATCCCTAAAGTCTTCCAAAAGTTGTTTTATGGTCAAATTTATATGGCCGTTTGAATATTGACGTATGGCTACGTCAAGTAAACATGCAATTTAGTCAGTGTGGCGCAGCATCAAGAAATGCTTTAGCTTGTGAGCTGGAGCAGCGGATACTCAGACATTGTGGTCCCAAACTTTTTTCAAAAACAAAGAGTGTTACAATAGCAAACTCATTTTTTTATGTTTAGGCATGTTGTGACACTAAAAAGAAAAGCACAAAGTAAAAGTTAAAAGAGCTTCTCAAGACACGGAGACTTGAGGCACAAATACTGACACACACACACAAAAAAAAACATCTAGGCCACTGGTAAGAGCAAAGCACTTAACACTTCTTTCTGGAACTATATTTATTTCTTTCTGTGTCTGTCAGTTTTTCCACTCGCATTGTTTTGATGAGTGGAAAAACTCCAAAAAAACAAAAAAAACCCCGAAACATTCAGCAGACTGCCCTGAAAATGAGTAGAAGCACAACGATTTAGTCACCGCAGTGATGCCAAATTGAAGGAGAGGAAAGTTCGACACACAGTTCGCCAATTCTGAGTGCTCTGCACAATCAACTCGCTTTTATAAAACCCCACAAAATTAGCTTTAGATTTGAGATTAGACAGAATCCACAGACAGCGTAATGAGACCACATCTGAGCACACTAACCCTTTGTTCTCATGTTACCAAATAATGAACAAGCTGGGGAAGTCGTCGGCCGCTAAAGAGTCTGGGGTCGCCTGTCAGTTCATTGAGCAGTCATTAACTAATCTGATTTCATCATGACCTCATCGCCACCCCCACCACTACCCCCCCATGGGTATTTATCCTGTGCGGAGCCAGACCCAGTGCATCATGTGTTTTACTGACATGACAGATAACTAATGGCAGACAAGCGTGGGCTATGGCTGCTCTTTGTTATATAAAGAAGATGATTGTACCTTCCAGTGGACTCACCACCCGCAGGAAGGTTCAGGGGGGTTGGTACGATGCAGTGTAATTTGGGTGGAGACTGCTGCCCCCGCGACCTGGTAACGGATAAGCGGATGAAAATGGATGGATGGATGGATGGAAGATGATTGTCTTATGATGTGAAGTTTCGTACGTGGCTTTTTTTCTAGATGGAACATTTTTTTATGTTTTTGTCTGTAAATTTAGTCATTGCTGTGGCTTGTAGGGCGCAGGAAGAGTCGCACCTTCTCAAAGCTTTGGTGAAGCCCTTTCCCGCAAACAATACCAATCAGTCTCTTGCAATGCTCTTCACAATTGTGTCAGTGAAGATGGTCAAACACAGGCGTGACTGACCTTTTTGAGAAACTGAGAGCTACTTCAAGGGTACTTACGAACGAAGAGCTTCTTTGATACAGACTTCCCGAAAAACTAAATAATAATCAAAAAGAAAACAAATGCTGTTGTGTCAAGTCCTGCGACATACATTAGCACCCATTTGACTATTATTGCAAGTGTAACCTTTCCAAAAAAATCCAAATTTTTGACCCTGTTGTTGACTAGTACCCAACAGGCACCTTAGGTCAGTGTTTTCCAAACTTGTTTTCTGGGGACCCATATTTTAAGTCACAAACCTATGCAACCCAAGTCAATAGTCAATCGTAAACCCATGGGATGTGAGACAACCCAAATAAAAGAATCTCCTATGAGCCACCTGAGGGTCGTGACCCAGCCTTTGGGAAACAATTCCTTAGGTAGTCCATGGGGGCTACCAGGGCACCACGTTGGTGACCCATCTTGACACATAAATACATGTTGGACACTGTGATGGTATTTCACCATCGAGGTGTTGGGTGAAACAAAAATTCCCTTCTGTGTGTGCAAATAACAACGCAAATCGACCGTTCCGATCTTTGTATTTTTTTTATACTCAGACTCTTTGAAGCATGCCATCTCACTCAAATCACAATCTACCTCAATTAGAGCTGTGTTGTTTTTAAATAATATTAAGCTAAATAATCAATTAAAATGAGGCTGCTTACTGATAAAGGAAAGATGATCCAGAATATTTTATTTGAGATTATTTCTTAATGGTCCTTTTGGCCAAAAGTATGATATCACGGTACACAGAAAAACTGAGTACTGAGCAGGATTGCTATTGCGACAACACATCGTCAGTAGACCGTCATTATCGTAGACCATCGTGAGACAGGTTATTTTTAACGGTCTACGATCATGACACGTTTTGCATTACCTATTAGAGTTTTGATTGTTTTTCCCCACTACACTATTTATATTATCCACCGTTTTCAGCAGCCTGCTCTGGATCTTCTTCACCAACTTTGCATTTCATTCCCTTATAAGGCGTATTCCATAAACCGTTCGTCACTTATCTTTTCCAGCTCGCTCCTCAGGTCCCTTCTAGAGGGTTTAACATTTTCAACCTCACAAGCGAAGAGAGTGAAGTTGCCCATCCATCTTAAAGGTGCCTCATGACACGTCTGGATGTGAAATTAAAAAAACATGTCGTCCGAAAGAAGTGTGATTTTTGCACCTCGAGTGTCCGAGACACAGCTTAGAAAATTAACATCATCCATCATGAGCTTTCTGCATCTTTTCTTAGTCTTCCAAAAAAAAAAAAGACGTGATGTCTGACACGTGTGGTGGTTTTTAAAGCAGGTGGCGCTGGTGATTTTTTTTTAACAACAACAGCAACAAAGAAATCCAAGAAACATAACGCGATGCATATTTTTGCATGCATATTTTTTAGAAGTCACATCCCAAGTACAGCCAGGGATTGTTGGACTTACAGTATATAAGATGTGGCTCAAGTTTCTCTTCATTAGAATAAGCCATTTTGTAAGTGCAGTTTTTTACTTGAGGATCAAGTGTTTAATTACTTGTCAATCCACTTCAACCAAAATATTTTTTTACAACACGTAGTTTAGCCATAACATCCTGATCTACCATTGAAAGTACTCCACAGTCCAATGCCACCCATGTCACCAGTGGATTTGTTAATTTAGTCAGACGTGGATTTACTCACCCCGTGTCTGAAAGCTCTACCCGTTGTCAAGTGTAGGTTTGCTTTCTGGGTTCGGAGCATGCTTGGTAGCTCTGGTGTCCGTGCTCATTACTCCCGTGTTTTACATTGTAGTGGAGACTTGAATTGTTTTCGGTGATATGGAAATTATTTGTTGCCTATATTGCACACAACTGGGCTTTTATCTCTATTTCCATCTATAGTTTTTTTCGGTATCAGTATGATCGGCATGACATGAATAGTTCATTTTGGCTTTTTTTGGTTCATTTCGTCTTGCATACATTTTTTACTCTTTTAGTGTTTAACAATAACAATGTAGAAACTAGCAATAGGATAAAAACCCTGGGCATCCGGTCTGCTCTGTGTTTTCTTGCTCCCTCACATGCAATTCTTACTGCAGCAATCCTTAGTCAGAGACCAACAGTGCTCTCTTAAGGGCTGCGTTCTAGAATTATGACATCATAAAAAAAATATAACAATCCTTGACAGACCTCTGTTTTCTAATAACAATTGTGAACAATATTTTTGATCTATATCAACGTTAGGACACACATTGGAATTTTTGAATGTATGGGTGTGTGAATAATGCATGCTCTTTAGCAAGCACTGCGAGAATCGTCCGCAACAAAACGTTTTCATCATATGAGAAAAATAGAAATGTAAAATAAGGGATTAAGGAGAAAGACATTTAGTACTTTAGGTTACTTCCCCATGAGAAGGTTAAGCTTTATTTCACAGTGTCACAATCAGATTACTGTAGTTTAGTGCTGTCTGTATATGCAGTAATCTACTTGACTCACAGTTGAAGCATATAAGATACATAATTTTCATTTATTTGAACTCCATACTTCTAAAAGCAAAGGGTCAAAATGTGTAATGGAAAAAAATGTATATGGAGTTGTTTCATTTTTTTTTTTTTTTTACATTAATTTATTCATTTCCTAAATGGAATTACACTCTGGATTGAACCCTTCGACACCGGGGCCCCGAGTCTTCTCCCTGTGTGTACTGTTTTTCTTAGTACTTTCCTCAGAACATAAAGATTACGCCTCAGGTTAATTGGACACTTTAAACTAATCATGCTTAGACTGGATTTCTTTTCTCGAAGATCATTCTTTTTTTTTTTACCCCCATACAAATTAATGAGCAATTTTGTATTTTAGAGAAGTTATTTCTGAACAGTGTCACAACCCTATCACTGACGTCCCCCCCCAAACTCCCCTCCCCACACCTTCAACTCTCTCATCTCGCACTCAACAGCCTGAATGCTGCGGCAGCTGACTCTGCTGCTATCCCATAATATCGATCTTGAATTCCTGGACTGCCAGACTGCTTTCAGCAGCAATCAGCCCATCCTGTCATAAAGGATAAGGATGGACAAATTCCACCTGAAACAGAAAGAATTGCGTGATGGCAGCAAGCCCTGAGTGTTATTGTTTTATAACCGAGACTGCAGTGGACAGCCTGATTGATGCCCTTTTGTGTTATTTTTAATCGATTGACTTGGACGGAGGACAAAAGGGAAACATTTCCTCTGTATTTTCTCTCTCTCTCTCTCTCTTTTTTTTTTTTTTTTGCAGCCAACTTAAGTGTATCAAGTGTTTCCCTGGAACACTGCCTTTTTTTTCTCTCTCTCCAGTTGGCTTTGCCTTTCACTCTCCAACACATGAACACCTGCAAAAGCACCTGCAGGCCTAATTATGGACTAACAATAAACAATAAACCCAGCTTCCCAACACTCCACTCCATTCCTGGCTGCTTCGCAAATGTATTGGCATGTTGGCACCACTATTGTAAATCAATGTGACAGACGTAGAGGTAAGCTACTGAATACATTCATGCGCCGTGCAACCCTGTGTCGCAACTCGTGCACACTGAAGAGCAAACAGCCTATTCAGTTGTTAGATGCCCGCATCCATCTCGACTGTGGACCGGTTGATGTTCAAAGAGGGAGGTGCAGGTGGGTGATGGTAATGGCAGAAGGCTTGGGAGGTATCGGAGGCTTGGGAGCACAAACAGGCGACTGGAGCTGAGTATGTGTCAAAAGATGATACAAGACAGAACGGTTGAATATATTAAACAGCCGAAAATGGCCATTGTGGGTATTGTCCAAATATGAGGTGGCAGCTGGAATGGGGGGTGGGGAGGGGATTACACAATTGGTTTGAAGAACCAAGCCCTCACAACCTTGGAGCCCGTTGCTAAGATTTGGATCTTGGGTATTGAATATAAAAGTTTTATTGTCAGTGATTGTTGTATACTTATAGCTGTTATGGTCTGTAGCAGGAGTGAAAAAGGAACTATATGAGAGCTGCTGCCAGGTGACAAATGAAATGTGTCCCTTTACGCCTGGACAAGATGGCAAGAACTAATTTCCCATAGTCCTGTCTGTTGCTTTGAGTTGCCTTATAGCCAAATGACTAAACAATGTGCCTTATACTTGTATATTCCACACAAATGCCTATGCATACTTTCTGCTAATTTTACACCATTAAGCAATATAACTGCCTATGCAAATGCCTATGCATACTTTCTGGTAATTTTACACCATTAAGCAATATAACTGCATTATTTCTCCAACACCTTAACAACAAATTTTCCGCAGGGCACAGACACACTAAGATAAACTTGAATAAGGAGTTGATAATTAAGCAACCTGAACTCAGAAGCAACCTGTATTTTAAGTGGAAAGACCTTTAATGATCTGCCGCCGCAGCAGGTAAAACTTTTTAAGTTAAACAAGATGTTTACCATGCTAATTTAATGTGGCTCACCAGTGTTGCGGGAAGTGATCTAGTTTTTTGCCTGACTGAGCTTTGTAACCTGCAGTGCAGTCCATGTTTCTCCCACAGTAGAGGTCTTTCTTTCACCTTTCCTTAACCTCCAAAATGGAGGATATGTTTGTATGTGTTTTTTCTATAAATTTGCCTTTTTGTATGATTTCAACATTTTTTGCAACGAGGGGCTCAGAATCTGACATTAAGGCACCGAAACAGTGATTGAACCAATTACTGTATTTTTTATTAA
>NC_024318.1:17742462-17746624 GCF_000523025.1 Cynoglossus semilaevis | reverse complement strand
AAGACTGTTTTTTTTTCTGTTCAGTTTGTTTTATACTTTTTCCTATTGTGCAGTGACCTCTGTTAATAAAGGTGCCTGCGTGACATTTGGCATGGAATGGAATGGCCTTAAAATTCTAACCAAGGGTTTGAAAATATCGACGTATAGCGAGTAGCTCCAGTCAACTAAAAAATATTGAGATATGACTTTTAGTCCATATGGCCCAGCCCTAATCCCTAACAAATAAATTGGCGGAAAACTAGCTGTGCTCCCTTGAAATTAAGGCACAGAATTTTTGTGCGGATTGTGGTTATTAATTATCAGGATTATGATTCGCCAACGAATCATAAAAAAAAAGCTCAACAATCGCCCCACCTTCTCTGAAACAAAGGCTGCATTAGCAGCATGAGTTAGCATAAAGAATGCTGCCACATGAGGGGCATTCAGGTATCGTGGGAAACTTGACAATTAAGAATTTCGGTAGTTTTCCAAGTTACGAGTAGGTAACCTCAGCAAGATTTTCCTTGTGATACGAGAAAACATCAAGTTACAAGCACTCCATTTCTTCCACTCAACACTGTTGTGGTGTCTCGCTTACTGTTTCTCACTTGGTCATTTTACCTGTCGCTTTGTTTCTCTCTTTCTATTATCTAAATCGAGTCCTCACTCCCAGTACTTTTCCTATACTTAGTGACCTGACACTCTGTCACGTTGCTGTCGATGAAGTGTATCGAGTGCTACCCAGAATTGGGCTAGAAGTACAATAAGAAGCAAAGGTTGCGGTATCACAAAGGTCATCCATTTTCATGTGGCACTAATTACCTCTATTTACCCTTACAAAGAATCTTGCTTCCTTATCATGAAGCTTTACCGATAAAGTTGTTACATGCAGACATTGCAGGAAGCAGGCAGGACCCAAATGCAGTACAGCAAGTTTATTTATAATGTGAAAAAAACAAAAACTCACTTGGTCGCAGGAACAAAGCTAAAGGCACACTGCAAGACATGAACTTCTCCAATTCATGAACTACACGATATTGCCAACAAACATGGCACACAAACCAACCACACATTCCACAAACACAAAGTGAGGGAGAGAGTAATATATACCCAGGGCACCAGGTGACACAAGTGAGACTAATGACAAAGACACAGGTGAGTGTGATCCCACTGATTGCCTCCATCCAGCAGACATGAAAGACGAAACAGGAACAGGAATCCAACAGCCCTAACAAAGGTTTATTACGGCTGATCACTGTTGAACATATGCTTCAGATGCACCGACACAGCTGTTCTTCTATACTACAGTAGATATAGACAAGTGTCTTACTTAGTGGACTAATTGTGCTCGTCCTATTCCAGACAAACCAAAGGTTCTGCCAATCTTGGAAGCTTGGAACAATTGCTTTTTACTCTTTATTTGCTGTTTTCACACGCAATCCCACATGTTTACGACTGCTGTATTAGTTAATATGGTGTTGGATAGATAGTAGTTAAATTCCAGTTTTGCTGTTTTCTTTACATTAGGAATGGAACCATGTGTGTGTTAATTTTGTGCGATTACTAAATTGACACACATACACATTGTCGTGTGATCAGTTCCATCCATCCATCCATTTTCATCCGCTTATCCGTTACCGGGTCGCGGAGGCAGCAGTCTCCATGACCGCCACCCAAATCACACTGCACCGTACCAATCCCCCTGAACCTTCCTGCAGGTGGTGAGTCCACTGGAAGGCGCCAACCTCCCTAACCAGGATTCGAACTTGCCCAGAAGGTGAACCCTGGGGTTCCACACCATTGACAGAGACATTGCCTCTGGGCTAAAGCGCCACTGTGATCAGTTACGTGGTAGTTTTTTCTGACGTTACATACGAATTAGTTGCTTCTGGATCTGAACCGATCATGTTTTCTGACGTTACATACGAATGAGTTGCTTCTGGATCTGAACCGATCATGCATTACTTTGCAGTGTACACAAAAAATGTGGAGCAAACCCTGGTTTTGCTGCACTGTAAATACCCTATTAAGCAACCAGTTTGAAAACGACAATTTCCAGTCATGCAAATGAAAAAAAATTCTGTCTTTCTAGGTGGAGCGGGAGGCAAGATAAACGCTGAAGTCAGTTTATATTTCCCCCTTTTTTTCTCTCTCTTTACGTGTTATTTTGAATATTGTATTCTTGCCTCATGGGGGGAATAAATTCTGCAGGACATGAGATTGTGAATTTGCTGTCAGTGACACATAGGCTTAAATTTAGGAAAGTAAAGGTAGTCGTCCCAATAGGGCTGTTGAGAACTGTGGGGGTGGTGTGCAATACAGTACTGGCCTGTGTTTGTGAATATTATTAAAGAGCCATATATTTCTGCTGAGGGCTGATAGTACCGGCTCTTAACAGCTGATCTCCCCTCTGGCCGGCGGGTAATAAAAAAGCCCATGCTGGAGATCCATCACAAGAAAGCCAGGGCAATTCACTCCTTTTCTTCCTCCTGCTCTCCACTTACTTTTTAATCTCAAGGTCCCCCTACACTTCTCCGTTGTGCTCTGTTGAATGTACTGCGGTATTCCAGAATGCAGTGTTCCAGACACAGTACAAACTAAAGGCATTTTATCAGTCATCAGTCCTAGCAACATGACAATGTGTGGCTTTAATTGCTAGCAATGTACCACAACTTTGGATTCCATGTCTAACCTACTGAAGCAGAGGTAACAAACTCACGGCAATACAGTTCCCCTTGAAGGGCAGGTTAAAAATGGAAGAGCCACATCTGTTTCAGACTTTATTCTGTTAGTTTCAGAGTCTGAATGACATATTGTTTCGAAACATTGCCAGATTATGTATAAATGTAAAAAGTAAAGGGATATGACTGGATTCTTTTTGAATGAAGTCAATTAGTAAAACTGAAGTACATTTTTGTGTCCCACTGCACTCAGTAGCAAATGACCTATGGACCGACACCACTCCCCAGACCGGGGGTTGCGGACCCCTGTAATAAAGGAACAGTTATAAACCTATGGAGCAAGACTTCTTCAAGCTAACAATTTAAAGCTAGCAAGATCATTAATTTTTAGTTACAAAAATGATTTTTTTTTTCTGTACCATTTAATGTTGCTGCTCAGAATACTGCCTTTAGAAGGATTTACAGTGTCTCAGTGGTTCTCAACCACTGGCTTGTGACCCCATTTTGACATCACACATTTCTGGTGACCACATTTTTTCTAGAATTAGTTTTTGATCGTGTTTGTTATACTGTGTTGTATATACAGAGTAGCCAGATTGGTGAATAGAGAGACATTTTATTTCTTCCTTTTCCTAAACTGGATTTATATTCATGAAAGTAAAATTTGTTTAAGATTGTGTGAGGTGGTTGACTTGGTTGACAAATATATTTTTTTAATTACGACAATACATATTACTACACATTTCAGGCGACCCCATTTAAATTCCAGGCAACCTGACGTGGGGTTTGCGACCCCAAGGTTTGGAAAACACAGTTGTTGGGTTTTTTATGCTTTACACATTCAGTGGAGAATATTTTGTAATCAGTCCTTAAAACAATAATTCTAAAAAAAAAAGTGAAATGAACATCTGTTTTATTTCTGTAAAATAACAAACAAAAAACAAACAAATCTCGACAACAGACAGAACGACAACGGTATTTGGTTCACATACTGTAGAAATAGATTATTGGCTACAAGAATTTTTGGATATACATACATTTCAACTCTTCAAGAGACCTCACAGGTGTGTGTAGAGTGAAGCACTTAACTTGATGAGTTCATGAGTTCAGAAGAAGGATCAATCCTTCAGGGATCAAAAAATTTATGGCAACTAGGGTATCCCATGCACTTGAACTAGACTCCATATTTGTATGTACTTAGCAGAGTGTTGGTTTCAGGCCTGGGATGTTGAAATAAGGATGAAATAGAGCAAATGGCTTGGTGGGTGTAGGAAGATGTATCATACAGTACTGCAGGGGGGGATTAGATGTCAGGACGCTGAAAAGGAAAAACAACTAAGGGGAAACAGGAATCATTTTCTTTGGCAGGTTTATATTGGACTGTGTGCCAATAAAACAGAACAAATTCAATGAATTCAGGGGGAAAAACACTGCTGGAGATAGCAGTTGATGGAAGGGGATTGGATATAGATGGCATTGGAAGGAAAAGAAAGAGTGAAAGA
>NC_024318.1:17739249-17742445 GCF_000523025.1 Cynoglossus semilaevis | reverse complement strand
AATTACTAGAAACTGTGAGTTATAGTACTCGCCTCACCAGTGTGGCTTTATTGCATTGGGACAGGGTTGGGAGAAAAGAGGAACATTATTAAGCACACAGAAAGAAAAGTGATGTTGAAAGTCAGAAATGTATCAAATGAACGACCCAGAAAGAGAGTTTAGAGAGACGGACTGGGAGAGGCCGTGCCTTCACTTTTGTCCCTTTCAGCCGTGCACTCTCTTCATTTCTGCTGGTCTTGCACTTCCAGGTGTTGAGCCCATTATAAGCCAAGAGACCACTCGCAAGTAAAACTAGCGTGAACATTTGCAGACTAAAGAAACATTTTTTCGAATGGACTCGACTCTGTTGTGATTTCTCAATAAGGGAAGGAGATAAAAGCAACATAGTTGCAATGAGCATTCACCCATGTCGGCAGGAACAGATTCACTATAAAATCACGTGGATAATGTGTTTGTGTCACACCGTTAGATCAGTCATGGGTAAACTAAGGCCCAGGGGCCGGATGCTGGATTAATCTGGCCCACCAAACTTTTCCAAAACCTTTTAATCTGGCCCACCAAACCTTTCCAAATTATATAATTTCTTTCTATTATCATAATACTTCTGCCTTTACCCTGCAATACCCAAGTTTGACGAATAGATGATGTGGAAAATTATATAATATTAATGACTTTTACATGTCATTTATTAGTTCACAAGACCACTCCATGTATCTGCTCCCGAGCAAACTTTTTGACTCCACAGTTGTCCTAAAATTGAACAGGGGACAATTTGAAATAAGGACAATTTAATGTAACTATGTACATCACAACATCTAACGTGTAACATTTTTGTTACATTATAGCAGTTGTTCCCAACCCTTTTTGGCATTTGGCACCCAATTTTGATGTCCCAAATTTTTTGCAGACCCCAGATCACAGCCATTAATCAAGATGCACCAGCTCAGATATTTCTATGTGTTGCATTTTATTTGAATGTGGTTTTTGTTTATGAACGTGAAAGAATACAGTTGTTTAAGATCATAACTTTAGTTGTAAACTTATGTTTCTTAGTATTTTTTTTTTATCAATTACTAGAAATTTCAGGTGACCTCATTTGTTTAATTGTAATTTTACATACGTACAATCCAATTGGGCTGACTTAAACAAAAATCATGAGGTTAATATTCCTGCTATTAAATTAAAATGTCATTATTGTTAAAGTCACTGACTTAACTCTAATACCACTTACACTGTATTGCAAACATTGTACTTTTTTAATTTAATTTTCTCGGGGAAAATACTTTGTAATGGAAAATCATTTTTTATAAAATACATGTATATAATAATGATCTAATTTACAAAAGAAATACAGTTCTTTAGCTAAATATTTTCCTACTAGGACAGTATGATGTAGTGACCATAACTGCAAAAAAAATTCTGCAAGATAGAACACACCCTAACAAAATAACCTGTTGGAAAAGAAATTAAATTCCGAGTGGAAATTTACGGTTGAAAACTCTGTTAAAGTAGAAAGAAGGTCATTGAAAAAAAAGGCAGATGGCAGAGCAGAGAAAAAACATTTGAAGAAATTAGAGAGTGCCGCAAGAGAGAAGTCGAAAGATGAACGACAATGACACAGGAGAAGGAAGGGTGTTAATAAATGGAACGTACCCATAACATCATGGGGATTCCCTAAACAGATAGAACCGCAATATAAACTAAGGACAAACAGGGATTATAGAGAAAAGATCGGGAAAGAAAGACAGAAGGTCTCGGGGAGAGTAACAAAGAAAAAAAAACAAAAAAACAAGAGCAGATGGGAATATGAAGGGTTGTTGTGGAGGTGAATGAGACAGTTGGGGTCAGGGGGAAACCCTGTGGCGTCCCATGCTAATTGAAATTAAGCAGGGGTGGAGGGCGGGGGCAGCAGCACTGGAGGAAGCAGGCGACATGATAATCAATTTGCAGCAAAATCGGAAACATGAGCCACTGAGGAGACTTTGTCTCCCCCACCAGGACTCCAGATGGCCTCAGCCCCAAACCCTGTGTGTGCTTCGTTATAGCTACGTCTGTATGTGTGTGTGTGTGTGACGATGTCATATGCCAAGAGTGCAAAGGGAGTTCAGTAGATGTCTCAGCTAACACTAGGGGTGCAGTTGAGTATACTTTAGAAAATTCTACCTCTTGACATAAGATGCCGAATTTGAAACAATACTAACTTCATACTCGAACAAACATTGACTGCAAATTATTTGACTTACATGGTAAAACGAATATGTGTCATGCTTTTACTCTCTTTACACCCATGGTTTCCAATTATTCTCTGTCATGCCCCTCCCCCTAGGGGACGGACTTTTTTTCACCCCCTCCCCTCGGTCCTCGTGGAATTGAAATACGATTGAGAACCTGATAATGTGTATTTTCTTATCTGTACAAAACACCGTATGAGATACTGCCACCTAGTGACTGGAGGCCTGTTTATTGCTCAAGCATTACAGCAGCCTCTCACGCCAAACCCCTACTGCCACCTCACCACGACCAACCCCCCTCCGCCCCCCAAAGGGGCCCGCCCCACTATTTGAGAAGTTAAACAAAGACACTGAGGGGATAATGTATTTTTACTACTTTAACTTTTTACTTTGTGCTCCATTTAGAAATGAACCATTGACCCTGCTGTAGTGCTGTTATAGACAGACAGGTAGATAGAGCATCAGTCAGTGTAAACAGCTGGCTTTGTAGATATGGAGTATGCGTGCTTCATCTGCACGCCTGTAGTTCAGAACCGTCACTTGTTGTAAATGCCGGGCACATTTAAAGAAGTTTATCAATCCTTAGCAGTCACAGACTTCAAAGTCTTTGCCTGCCAAAAAATTGTCATCTTTAGGAAGTTTACTTAACGTGGGATCTGAATTTAATTTGGTTTTCAACGCATCACCAAGCTCTCAACTTTGTTTTTCGATTTCCGTTAGTTTATATGGGGAAATGATTTACACTATGAGCCCAATTAGAAATGTTGATGCCAGACTAAAACAGAAGAAGGGTAATTTACCTTTGAAACACAGTGCTACATCTACCGTGTGTAGTCATCCTCGGTGTGTGTGTCCTTTGATTAAACTCTCAAATATGAGTCTCTCTCATCATCTTCTGTTTATGTATCCATACACAGCACAGTACTCTCCAAAGCAAATCTTTGGAGAGTACTGTCCATTGCATT
>NC_024318.1:17731230-17739231 GCF_000523025.1 Cynoglossus semilaevis | reverse complement strand
CTGCTGAATTGTTGGTACCGAAATCTCCGGACTATTTAGTGTACCTGAATATAAGCCGCACCCAATAAATTTAAAAAAGTAAAAAATGATTGTACATGTATTGGCCACACTTCTCTATAAGCTGCAGATAAAAAAAGATACTTTTGTCTGAAACATATATGTACATACATATACTTACGCTGGGGTTCTGTTTTTATTTGTTCTATCTCAATTTTTTTCTCTAGGTCAGAACTCACATACTGTAACACAATAGAAACATCAAAATCCTGGACATATAAACATAAGAAGAGTCTGACTTGGGAGCCATAATGAAGGGCATAAGTTACCAAAAAAACCCACACAAACGAAGAAAAGTGAATGTAGGACAATCCAGTGTATAGTATGGCGTACAACCGGCAAATGCTACCAAAGGCCTTTTTGGCATGTATTTGTCTGCCTTGCTTGCCAATTACTTCCAGTACAAACTATTTGGGGAGTTTTATCGCATTACATCAGAATAATGGAACACGACTTACTTAATAAATGTATGGGAGACGGAGAACATCTGTGAAAGTAGGAACCATATTGTTGCATTTTTAACCTGTTCTGTCCAGCAGTTTGGGCAAACAATGACAGGTCTGGATGCCCTTATATTGAGTCAGATTTGTGTTACAAAAAGTGTCAGTGACCATTACACAAGAGAGCAGAATCTGATAGGGCCACTGACTCCAGGGACTAGGCCCCCACCGGTCTAAAAATCCCCTCCCTAACAGAGCACATCATCACCTCTGACCCCACTCTCCACCCCACTACCTTGGAGCTACCTGACACATGGATGAATGGATGATGGATGGATAGAAAGATAGATGGATGGATGAATGGATGGTTGGATGGATAGCTAGATAGATGATGGATGGATGTTGGATGAATGATGGATGAATAGATAGTTAGATAGTAAGATAATGGATGGATGAATGGTTGGATGAATGGATGGTTGGATAAATGGATCGTTAGATGGATGGATGGATGAAAGGATAGATAGTTAGATGAATCGATGGATGGATGGATGAACGGTTGGATGGATGAATGGATAGACAGACGAAGGATTGGATTGATTGATGGCTGGCTGGATTAAAGTGTAGAAAAACAACATTATTAAAGATATACAGGAAGACCCAGCATTAAACAACCATAATCCCTGTTTCACTCTGGTGTAAGATCGCTTTTGATTTGTGAGTATAGCCTACTAAAATCATAGGAGTATCCTGACATTACTTAGATTTAGACTTCAAATGCCAACTTTGACTACAACTTATTTTCCTAAAATACATTTGTTGAGACTGACAGATAACCAGCGTTTTACAGATGTTTAAATCTGATTGTGTGTGATACAGTGTGGAAGACATTTGTCATCACAGGCATAAATAATAAAAGAAAAAACTGTTTTGGAACAGGTGCTAGAATCAGTGAGCAGTCTGTTCTCATTGTCAGGTAAAAGGAGGCTTCTTTTGTTGAATGACTCAAAAAGGCTCTAAATCACTGACGTCGAACGATTTCTCGATGCTGTATTTGTCAAGCTGATGTCGGCTCAGATGAGAGAGTGCGTAGCATAATAGCGAAACTGGTGATATAAAAAGGATGGAGTGGCCAAGTGCTCAATCAGCTCCACGTACATTACATCCAGGACTTCTTTAGGCACACGCAAGATAGATGTTGGACAAAAATACATTCTTGGGGCACTCAAGCAGAATGGAGGCCCTGTGTGAAAAATAATGGTGTGTAGAAGAACATTCTGAACTTTAAACTAGTGACATGCATCTCTGAAAATGAAGTTATCATCATGAATTTTACAAATTATAATGCAGTAAATGGCTTGAAATGTTGTTTATTTTTACTCATTTGATACGATTGAAATATTTTAGTTCAGTTAAAAAAAGGTTAAATGCTAACCCTTTCATTCACACACAAACACTCCAAAAGGTTAAATGCTAACACTCAGGGTCAGAGCTCTTTTAGTATATGGGTGTTTGTTAGAAATAAAATATTAATTTTTTTTAATGACAATTGTATTGCTGCTGTCTGTGGGTGGTAAATGGTAAAACACATTTGTGAGATCTGTTTAATGATTTACATGCAATTAGCTGTTGTTTTCTGTGAATCTAATGTGAGAAATGTAGTCAATGTTTCCCAACAATAAGTAAGAAGTAGATTTAAGGCTTTACTCAGTACCTGGATATAAGAAACGTATACGATTAAAAACACCTATTGTGTTACTGGTATTTTACTGGTATGACATTTTTTGTAAACTCCTGAGAAACATGATGTGAGACGACCCAAAAAAAAAAAAACTCTTGCGACCAACCTGAGGGGCGCGACCCGTCATTTGGGAAATAATGCTCTACATCAGTGGTTCCCAACCTTTTTTGTACCAAGGACCGGTCGGCCGGTATCAGCCGTAACTGCGGACCGGTAATATGGGGCCATCATTGAAGGATCATTACATTTTCAAAATAAAACATCTTTCAGAGTCTGAATGACCGACTGTTTGGAAACATTGCCAGATTATCTTAAAATGAAAAAAGTAAAGAGATATCACTGGATACGTTTTGAATGAAATCAGTTAGTAAAACTGAAGTACATTTTTTCACTTGTGTCCCACTGTGGCCCAGTACCAAATCATCTAGGGACTGGCACCGGATTGGGGGACATTTGGGGAAATTTTGTAATTTGCATTAGTGCCACTGATCCATCATGAGCTTGAGCAAAACAAAGGAAGAACTTGATCTTTTTTTATTATTATAATTATTGTTTAAAATCATTTTAATGGTTGGTTTGTAGTGATGAGAGTGGACAGTGCCGATTCCCACCTGTCATTAGGAAGGCTCCCAGTTCGATTCCACTTAGTTTCCAGTTCTATTTTTCCTTAGGTTAGAAAATGGTCGCGATGGACTACAATATGGGCCGTGGCACGTTTATGGCCAATTCTGTCATGGAAATCCTTTGTGCTATTGCTATAAGTTAAGGTTTTATTGTGGCAATATTTGTGAAAATGTTAGAGGGTGGTTCAGCAATCACATTTTTTCTCTTCTAGTATTTTGTCCAGAGTGACATTAAAACAAAGAATTACAGACGACAGTCCTTTCATTCACACACAAACACTCCAAAACCCTGGTATGATAATGATAACATATTGATTTAAGCACAATATTCTGCACAAAATGTGTCAGTAAATATTTCAGCAAATCAATAATCACATAAAATGTTAACATCACAGGAGTCTAGAGACCATTAAGGGTATTTCTCAAAGAACTGAATTTTCTACAGGATTGATTTGGTATTCAGCAGTAGCTGTTAATAAAAGTAAAACTAAAAATATATATACACCTAAACCAATACAAGTGCATGTTTACAGCTTTATCTCAGACTGCAGTTTGTTAAGTGCTAAATTTCCCTGCACTAAATTCCTGTGACAGGGTAATCCTGTTACTAACAGCGTGTTACACACACACACACACTGAGGAGAACATGCAAACACACAGATATGTCACAACACTGCTCCGTGGATTCACAAGTGTTGTGCTAGCAAACATCTGCACCACTTAGGCGGAGATAGGTATTTCTATATGCATGAAGAATGCAATAAATAACTATGCATAATGAACCTTAAACATAAACATTGCTAAAAAAAATGTACTTCGAGAACTCCCTGTGCTCACTACTTAGTCTGTTATGGCAATAAATACGTATGTGCGAGTCGAAGAGAAGAGGTCAAAATCACCAACGCAAAAACATGTGATGATTGAGCCAAAAAGTTACCAAGAGAGGAGGGGAACGATCTGGTACTGAATCTGTGACGAGCAGGTTTTATAGACGCTGTGCAAATCACAGCCAACCAATCAGCCTCGATTCAGTGTCGGTGAATCTGTCTGTCTGCAAATACAAACAGGAAAAACACCACGACAAACCCACAGTGACAACCAACAAACTTCTCCAACAACTACAGTATATACAAAGTTCATGTTTGACCAGAACCCTGACCATTTATTTTATGGTGAAAATTAACATAAGGTCTTGTCCAAATTCCACTGAATGATTCCACTTTTGGATTCATTTCTGTTACTGTATTTTCCAGACTATAAGTTGCTCTGGAGTATAAGTTGCACCAGCCCAAGAAATACATAATGAAGAAGAAAAAAACATATATATGTCTCACCGGAATATAAGTCACAACAGGTAAAGGATGAAAAACGTGAGACTTACGAGTAGCAGATACGGGTACAGAAGACTAGAGCACCCTCTAGCTGCTGTCAGTGTGAAAATAATGAACATGTACACTACATTTTCAGTTGTACAGGAGTGGCAGATACTGAAATGATATATTTTAATATATAAGTCACACCTGAGTATAAGTCGCAAACCCAGCCAAAGGATGAAAAAAGTGCAACTTATAGTCTGGAAAATAGGTCATATTAAAAGATAATGTAACTATAGGGCAGCTCCTGTAATTCTTCTCTAAGGAAAGAGGATGTACTGTATTCAATATAACAATATAAGTCTTCAATATAAAACATTGCATTATTCCTCCTCTCCAAAATAATTATCCTGTCAAGGTGTCAAAAAATAATGATGTAAAAATATGATTTTACCCTACATTACTATAACCTCCTGTAATGAGTGATTAATGGTGTTTTAGCGATGTTGAAGATACATATGTTCAATATGTTTGACCCAAACAGGTTCCAGCGAAGCACAGCTATGGCATGCTGTTTTGCTCCTGTCCACTCAGCGACCAGACAGCTTGCTCTGAGCGGAGGCGTCAGACCATTGTCCCCGTCTGCTCCTACGAAGAGAAGCAGAAGCCCAACTGTCTTGAGCTGCAGGCCTCCTGTAAGACCAACTATGTCTGCAGGTAGGAGACAACTTACATGTAATGTCAAAGAGTTGTTTTTTTTTTTTTTCAATCTGTAGAAACAATTTTAAATGTGGTGTGATCACACTAAAGACAAGACTGGCTAAAATATTAAAGCTACAAGACAGCAACTCCTCTCCTTGTGGATATCAAAATTAATTTATGACAGGTTCAATTTTTGGCAGCATTTCTTTAAAATATTTTTTATTGTCTTTTGAAAGAATGTCACTGTTACACAATAAAGAAAGGGATGACTCAAAAAAGGATAGAAGATTTTGCAACATCTTGCAAGTAAAAAATGATTTTATATTGTATTATAGGCAATACTGTTTCTCCATCACAAACAAAAATATTTTTTGGTCAGCTACACCAATACGTAACATGGTGGTTCTTAATTATTTTCTGTCATGCCCCCCTAGGGAACAGATATTTTTTCACACCTCTTCCATTGAGAACCTGATAATATGTATTTTTCTGTATATCTGTAAGAACCACTGTATGAGTTGCTGCCACCTAGTGACTGGAGGCTTGCTTATCGTTCAATCATTACAGCAGTGGTACACATGCCAAATGTTATTGGAAGCCCCTTGTGCCCAAACCCTCCCGTCCCCACAGCACCTCACCACGCTCCCACAGGGGGGCCCGCCCCACTACCAGCACCTCACCACGTTCCCACAGCGGGGCCCGCCCCACTATTTGAGAAGTGCTAGCTTCACAGGCATTGCGGAAAGGAATGCGATTTGTTTGACCTCAGATTTAGTTTATCTAAGGTAGGAGAAGGTGGTGTGTGTATGAATTTTACTTCAGCTTACCACAGAAGCCAAGGGACAGGTATGCAGACCGGAGAGTAAAAGTGGAGTTTCTGTGTGCCAGGGAAAATTGCATGCCACTTGTAGGTTTATCTCAAGATACCATCATAGAACTCGCCAGAGCTGGGTTTGTTATTATAAAGCAAAAAAAAAGTGCTGCACCCACAGTTTGATATTTCATGTTTCTCTGCTGGGATTTACAGTAACCGTGGTTGATGGAAGATTCAGTCAGACCTGTGGCATGGAAGTCTGTTTTACTAACTTTGTTGAACCTTTGAAGCCTTCCCAAAAACATTGCTCTAGTCATTAATATGGACAGCATCGAACAACAAACCAAACCCTAATAGCAAATAAATATTTATATGTAAAATCAGTTTGAATAAAAATCTTGGGGACGCACATAAGTAGTACCTACCAAGTAAAGTCAGTCGTTGATTAGTATTTTATTTTCTTAAATAAATGCTGCTTCATCCTTAAGAGATGGAGACAGAGAGAGAAAAAGAGAGAGAGAGAGGAAGAGAAAGTGCTTGCATGCATGTGTCAGCATTCCCATACCTCTTTAGGATTAAATGAAAGCATTAGGCACCATAAATGAAATCCATTTGGCTGGTGGCCTCATATCTCTCTCATATACTGAACAACAGGTCTCTGGGCTGTGCCGCCTCCCAGAAGTCAATTTTTCAGTTATCACAGACAGCATTTCCACTGGCTGCCTCGCCATATGTCAAGCTGCAGTATACAAGCTGCTGTCGACGACTCTCAATTGGCTCTGCTCCGCAGCATATTGCTGTGATTAGACACATCACGCTGTCAGTGCATGGACTCGAGAATGTCTGTTTCGAGTCCTTCTGGCAACTGTGAGCTAAACATACATTAGCGCTACCTCTCAATGGGATTTTGATTCACTTGCAGAAAACGAATTGCTAAATATACTTCTTTTCCACTCCGTCAGATGTAGTGTTCTCTGTCATCAATAAACATTGAGCTTAAGCGAATATTTACAGTGCACGCTATTAGTGTGATTATGGACTACTGGATGTTACTTAGCAAAATCAGCAGAGAGGATACATTTTACCCAAGGACACACTGGTAGCTAGTCTAGTAGCGCTGATGACCACAACTTACCTTTGGTACTAAATTACTTAATACCAGTGGTTCTCAAACATTGAGAGCACGCCACTCGTGGTACTAACATAGGCTGTGTCTTGTTATAGGCAGGGGATTTTAATTTCTACTTCAACAACACCCAGAAACAGATGTTGTTTATTTTCACATGCTGTGTGTGTGGTGTCAGTCTTAAATGACTGTTGTACTGCATCATTATCCAAAGTGGCTTTGATTAACTAATAGACTAAAATATTAATATATTTTAGCCTGTTATATATACAGTACAGGCATACACATATATGTGTATATATATATATATATAAATGTGTGTACATATACATACATATATTTTGGGCAGAAAAAATATATATATGTATGTGTGTTTATTAGGCTGTTCAATATACTGTAGGTCTTGGTTAGGCATACGCTATGAAATGGGACCATGCATTATTTGATATGTATTTTATCAACTTCTGACAATGCACTCAGAGCTCAATGGATCTGAGATGGCAGGAATACGACCGCAGCATGCAGTAATACATGCTGCCTGAAAATATTCTTTAATATATATATATATATATAAATATATTAAATTAATTAATTAATTAATTAATATAAAGGATATTTAAATATTCTTTAGAGCAGTGGTAGCTTAGCGCTTAAAGAAGCAGACTTGGGTCCGGAAGGTTTCAGGTTCGAGTCCACCAGTTGCCAAGACATCGACCACAGCAAAGACATTAGCAATTTCGCAAGCCATAGCAAAGCTCTTCGCCACACTAAACCCGAGGAGAACACCCCGCGAATGAGCAAGTCTGTGACCGACAGACTGGCGAATGTTCTAGCCAAATGGATTGCGATGAACTGCAGGCCGATAAACATAGTGGAAAACGACGGGTGTTGTGAACCTCGTCCAATGACCCATCATACGACTACAGTGACGACAACAAGATGTACGACGGCGAAAAGAAAAACAAACTTGAGAAAAGAACAGCTTTCCTTCATGATGGAGAGAACTAAAGGTTGCAGGTAGCACTTGAGACTAGTCTCAAATACAGTGGAATGTAAATGGCTACGACTGCATCTGTTCAAGTCTGTTAAAAACAATAAATTACTTTATAAAGCCATTTTGTTTTGTTATATTTCAATCTTTTGATCTGCCACAATAATGTAATGAATTTAAATGAAAATACCTCAAGT
>NC_024318.1:17715504-17730939 GCF_000523025.1 Cynoglossus semilaevis | reverse complement strand
TTAGGTGAGATTAAAAAATAGATTAATTAGATCATTTAATTTCAGATCATAATAATCTCTCAATTCTTTTAATCTATTGACAACACTAAATGTTGTACATATGATGAACTCACAGCAAAAAAACACGTCCAAATTTGTTCTTCTTGCGAGTAAAAAAAAGAGAAAAAGAACTATAAAATTCCACCAAATGTCATAGAAAATTAAATATGAAAAAAAAAAATAGACTCAAGACACTGATGTCAAAATGTGACTTTTAAAGATATCTTCCTCATAAAGAAAACTGTCCCCTTTACACTTATTCTCACTGCCACTGGTAGATTTCCTGGGAACCAAAACCGTCTTTCAATTTCACATTCCAGTGCACAGTGTTGAAATGTAAACAAAAATTTGTGGAGGCAGTAAATGAAATGGAGCTGACTGTGTGGAGAATACCCTTCAGCCTCATTCACTTCAGTATAAAACACAGTCCCTCTGTAAGTATGACAGTCCTCGTACTCCAATGAATGCAGTGGATGAGACGCTTAATTACTTTGAGAGCAACGTCTTCCATCAACGGTCAATTTGGACCAGGCTTTCTGATGCACATCGATGTAATCAGCTGGAGCGCTAACATGTTTTTGGATTCTCATATCGCAGGTCAAGACTGGCTGACTTCTTCGTCAACTGCCAGCCAGAGCCTCGCTCGCTGTCAGGCTGCCTGAAGGAGAACTATGCAGACTGTCTCCTAGCCTACTCAGGATTGATTGGTGAGCTCACATGTAATGTCTATTAACACTAGACTAAAATGTGTAGACTGGTGTTGATTTCAAGGCAATGTTGATTGTGGTCACATTAGGTTAGGCATAGGCAAACTAAGTTCAGCTCTTAAATATGGCCCGCAAAACTTTTCCAAATTATATAAATTATTTATGTTATCATTATACTTCGGCCCTTTCCTTTCAATACCCACGTTTGAAAAAGCATTTTAGCGTTTTAGTTCACACGAACGTTCCATATAGTGATTCTCAATTATTTTATTATTTCATGCTCCCCCTATGGGATAGATATTTTTTCACACCTCTCCCACCTCCCGAATTGAAATACTATTGAGAACCTAATAACATGTATATTTTTATCCGTACAAACCACTGTATGAGTTGCTGCCACCTAGTGACTGTAGGCTTATTATCATTCAAGCATTACAGCAGTGGTACCCTTATGTCCATATGCGTATCCATATTCCATTTGAAGCCCCCTCACGCCCCCTCTGGCACCTCACCCGAAGTCCCCTCTGACACCTCACCACGGCCCCTCATGGGGCCCCGCCCCACTATTTGAGAATTACTGGTCTAACTACCTTGAAGTTAAAGTTCGTACAGTCGACACTTTTTGTTACCTTAGCGTCATAACATTGCAACATCAGGCTTTATGTATGTCCCTATATAAAAAGCAGACCACACAGTGAGACATGTCAGTTGATTCTTCCTACTGCAAAACAAAAAGCCCTGTTTTGGAATGCAGCCAGCATAACAGAGTAATTCACAGAGGGAGTGAGAAATCACTGACTGAAGCTATTTACTTTCCCTTGCAGAGAAAAAGCCTATTCTTCACTTTGGTTTCTCTGCATTCTGGGTCCTGCAGAACCTCTAACAACATTACATTACTCCGTAGTAAGGGGGCAGCGACAAAGAAATGAATGGACTCAAGAATTAACCTTGTTATAATACAGATAACAAATGAAAGATGACAACTCTCAACTGAAGGTGTTCAATACAGCTAGTGTTGTCCATTAATTAATACAAGAGTGTTGTATTAAAATCCCTGTATAAAGTCAGAGTGATAATATTTGGTTGTTTATTTGATATCTGAGTCAACAAAGCCTACATTTCTTTGGTCAGTTAGTGTTACCTTTACACCTTTTTAAGCCTAAGAAGCAGAGGTGGGACCAAGTCCTTGCTTTGCAAGTCATAAGTAAGTATCAAGTCTTTGCACTTAAGTCCGAGTCAAGTCTCAAGTCAAGACAGGCAAAGTCCAGAGTCGAGTCCAAGTCAAGACTAAAAAGTGTCAAGTCAAGTCCCAAGTCCTTACGTTTCTGTTTCGAGTCCTTTTAAACAAAATAACTAATATATTTACACAGATCACTTTGGGTTTTGGAGAAAGTATCAAGTCTTGTCGAGTCAAAGGGCTCAAGTCCAAGTGAAGTCACGGGTCATTGATGTTAAAGTCCAAGTCGAGTTGCAAGTCTCTTTACATTTTGTCAAGTCGAGTCTAAAGTCATCAAATTGATGACTCGAGTCTGACTCGAGTCCAAGTCATGTGATGCGAGTCCACACCTCTGCTAAGAAGATAAAATTAGCATTAGCCAAGATTAGCATCCACGGACCACAACTTATATTTCATGCCTAAACAAAAAGCACATGAATGACATGCTTAATTTCTCACCACTGCAGGTACGGTGATGACTCCCAACTACCTGCGTTCCCCTAAAATCAGCGTGTCTCCGTACTGTGACTGCAACAACAGTGGCAACAACAAGGATGAGTGTGACAAGTTCACCGAGATTTTCACCGAGAACGCGTGTCTCCGTGAGTTGTCCATTCTCCTACTTCAACAATCTGTCCTTTTTTCTGGATGCATCTGTTTATCTTTGTCATTATGTTGTTTTGTTTTTTTCAAATATATCCAACTTTGCTCTGCAGGATGCTCTCTCCTCTATTGTTCTTGTTACACAGAGCTTCCTTCACAACAAATATATCCCATTGCTATGCTGGCATTGCTATCCCTGTTCATCATAAAGCAAACAGTCACAGTGCACTGCAGTCTATGAGAAATTGTGCCCACAGGAAGAAGCAGAACCCCTGCTCCAGATCTTTGGCAAGATGCAACTTTTCTATCCAACCTTGTTTAAAACGAAATGCACACTTTGTCTCTGCCCGTTCTACACACACACACAAATGGTCTTGTATTTCCAACCAAGATTAATAAGTTGTTGGGCATTCAACACAAATGGTCTTACTGTATTTCCCACCAAGATTAATAAGTTGTTGGGCATTCTTTGCGAAGAGATAAGACAACACACATTTAGTTTTGCTTCGGTTTTGATTGGAAACTCAAGGTTACTCTGCTGCACACGGCAAACCTAAGGTGGAAGATGATTCTTCATTGTTTCCCGCATGGCTGTCACAATGCAGGGGTCTTAGAGCACTTTAGTTCAAGGGCACATAAGATTCTCATACGATGCGTACTCTGTGTACGATTGGCTAATTGAGCATGCCGTTCTGTTCCTCATGCTGATTGGCTCGTGCGTTGTAGCATCTCTCAGCATCTCTATGACAAAATGTATTCGACGAAATGTATACATATAACTTTGGCATTCTTGTGATGCGTACGTGTAAGAAAGAGTTTCTCTGTCAAGGTAATATTTGTGAGGAATCAAAGTAGGTTAAAGTGGGTTAAAACAACATTTCACTCTCTATTTCTTTTATTTGTTTTGATTCACTGGAGGGAGTTGACTGAACGGAGAATCTCATCCTCTGACATGTCATGATTTTTTTTTTTAACTCACTTCACCCTCTCAGTATCACTCCTCTTTTCGCCACTACAGTCTCCACACTTTAGCTTGTTCTTCCTCCTGGTCATGCGTCAACTCGTCCATCTATTTGTCTGCCTCCCCCCCATGCCCTTCCAGTTTCTGCTCTCATTAAGCTTGCTCAGCAGTAACTGGAACTGACAACTCTGAAGATTTAGTGACATGCTGGCTACAGGGTCATGACTAGAAAGAAAATACCAAAGATGAAGAGGAGGGCAGAGAAATGAAGGAGGGATGTGACAATTATCTCATGACACATATTTAAATATAATCGCTTCCAGCATTTGTCTCGGTGAAAGGTTGGTTTATTATTTTTAGAGTTGATATTGTAGAAGGGCAAATGCTGGTGTGAAAGTGTTGTGAATTTTAACTTTGCCAAGGTTATTGCAAAAAAATGCCACACCAGAATATTTAATATTAAATATATATATATATATATATTCTGAAACATAATCTGGTAATCATGCAATACTTTTCACATCCCTAAACATCTCTGTGATTTCTAGAATTGGTACCAACTTTAATTTTGTCGATGAAGAGTTTGAAGAAAAACACTCATCAAAGTATCTTTTTCACAGACGACGACTAAATAAAAAGTCCACTAGGATGACGAGGACTATGAGGAAATCTAATGAAACCTTTGGTAAAGGAATTGAAAGGACACAAAAACATTAGGGAGGAATGTATAGAGAAAGGATCCTTTCAGAACTAATCACATTGCAGGGGCTAGGTTAATCGGCAAATGAATTGTTTAAAGACTGGCTTCACTCGTTAGCAGCAATCTAAAATCTGGTCACACTTCACATATGGTAACAAATACAACAAGACCCTGTAAATCGTGGGGAGCAAAAATCACAGGGAAAACCACCACTCGACGACTTGTTTTAATTAATAACGGAGGAATATTTCATTTCGTGTGCAATGACATTACAGCCAATTGAACAATCTAAATGTAATATCGTTATTAAGCAGAATAATGGACATCTTCAATGACTGGAAAATTCTGGAGATACATTTAGTTGAAAAGGTATACTGTAGATTTAGCAGAGTGAAACGCCTATGATATTTAGTCAACTAATACTAGACTATGAATAAAAGATTTCAGATGATATGAATAAAACAAAATATGACTAAAACTAAATAGTTTTATTCTGATGACTAGATTAGACTTTTTGCGTTTGCGTACCATAGTTTCTGGCATTCTATTACATATATTACACATATACTATAGAAAAAAACCAAAGTCAATTACAAAGACATTACCGAAAACAACCACAAGCCTTAAGAAGTGTGACCATTTTGAAAAGTACCCACTGAAGGTACAAAATAGTTTTGCAAAGTTTTACAAAAAAAAAAAAAAGGAAATTGTCTCAAACCAATGTGATCTAATTGGTTTATTAAATAAACTGTCTCAAAAGGGTTTGTTTTGTAATCTGTTCAAAGACGCAGAATGATCCAGAGATGAACTCAAAAGTAATTGGTTTCGGTAATAGCCAAGCTACAGAACACTCTCAGCCTCAGTTAGATCCCCATTGTTCCCCACAGGAACAGCAGTTGCTTAGAAATTAGAAAGAAAACAAAGAACTATCAAACCAGAAGCAAAGATAAAAGAACTCCAGATACTTGGGAGAATCATCACATACTGCAGTCAGAGCATTACATTATCATTTAACACGGATGCAATGTGTTTTAAACCATAAAAAAAAAAAAAAAAATCGTGTTTTAAACCATAAAAAAAATAAATCAAAAATGTCTTTACAGAATGCCAGTTGCATAAGGCTGCCCCTCTACAAAGCCTACAATTTCCTGTTCAGAAGAAAGGACCAAATAACAGCTCATGCCTGCAGGATATTGTGTGAGGCTTATGCTAAAGAGTATCTTATATCTGAAGTACATTGTACATACAATCAGTTCTTTTCTATTTCAAGCACCGGCAATATTCCAAAGTATTAGTTTTGTGAATTACTGTTCCCTACTCCGATTACATGCTCTGTACTAATATCCTTGAGTCTAACATACAACGCTTTAGATTAAATGTTTCCAGGCATTTGTTACTGGAGCAGTACCTCTGAAGAATTCAGTAGGTATTTCATCTTCAACTGCTGTACTCATACCAAACTGTATTGTTTGATTACATTACAATACATTTGGCAGTATCTTTTATCCAAAATGACTTCCAGTTGCTCATTGATTGTTAACCTGACATTTAATTAAAATAATAACCCCTCCTATCTGAAAAGGAAGGGAGAAGAAAACAGACAGATGGACAGAAGTAAACAACATTGGCTCATTACAAGAGTCGAGTGTGTTTGTTCAACATGGAGACAAGTTAATTAAAATGGCCCAGAATGAGGCATTTTTTCTTTTGTGAATGTTCGTTTTTACAAGGGGTCAGTTCTAGTAATCCAGATGAAGCGACAAGAGATTTATTGTAGCATTTATTAAATGTGCAGCTGAACTAATTCAAAGATGGTTTCTAGGTCAGAAGGCCTCTTCTCAGCGACACATTGCTACTGTAATTTCCGGACTATAAGCCTTTTCACATGCTTTGAACCCTCAGCTTAAACAATGATGCGGCTAATTTATGGATTTTTACAGGCTAACGAAGTTACTACCGCTAGCGATCAATGACTTTTCTGGTAGGCTACTGTGTGTTATACTAGTAGCGCAAAGTAGTAGTGAAAGTTGAGAGCAGTTTGAGCCCTGTCATGTTGTAGTGTGAGTTGGTTATACAGGAGATGTTAAAACTCTGTTCTGTTGTGGTTGAAGTGGCTGATAATAAAGACCCCAACTTCCCTGTTTCTGTTTACCTCTACTGCGGACAAGCACAAAGTGAAGGGAGTTAGCCCCCGAGCTAATGTTAGCTTCAGCCCTGGAGCAGATCACTGAGGCTCCCCTGTGCATTCCAACTACGGTCGGGGCGCCGAAGCAGAAAACAGCTAACGTGTAACCAGCCGTGTTACAGGCACTGTTTAGAAAAAAAAACATTTAGGTTATTTAATTAAAAAAATTTAAAAAAGGTGGGTGCAGCTTATATTGAGGTGCGCTCAATAGCCAGGAAATTACCGTATATATATGCGCAGTAAAAACTGTTTTGTTTACTTGTTGGAATTCAGGGAACATTTATTTAATTAATTTTTTTTAAAAAGGTGGGTGCGGCTTATATTGAGGTGCGCTCAATAGTCCGGAAATTACGGTATATATATGCGCAGTAAAAGCAGTTTTGTTTACTTGTTGGAATTCAGGGAAAATGTCCCATGTGAGTACTTGTGCCTGCTTCTAGAATGAGGTTAGCAAGAGTTTAGGAATGTTGGCATTGGCATGTTGGCAAGACGTCGGGGAGACGCGGGGCATATCACTGATGGCAAAGAATAAACTGCAGGTACTTATTCTTGTTAGATGTACTTGTGCAGGAGCGGTTTGCTTTGCTCTGTAATGCAGCTTTATGGATTGTAGATGCCATAATGCAGAGGTTCACACTTAAGTCAGCATATTCACAAACTGCAGTGGAACAAGATTAAGGCAGAGATACAATGTTCCTCACAATTTCTCAAAAAGGCCTCACATATCACACAATTGTACAAGCATCAGTGCTTTTTAAGGATAATATCTGTGAATCTATGATGGAGCTGTAAGATAATAAAAGGTTTGTAACCTTGGAATACATTTTTAGACATTAGACTGGATGTCAGGTCCGAGTAAGACGTGTAATATGTAAAAAAAAAAAAAAAAAAAAAAATCACTTCTTTGTGGATAATTTGTCCAGAAGTCATGACAGCAGTGAATCTGTGTTTTGTAATCTCACGCTTTTATTTCAGTTCCACTTCACTGCGGTCATGTCGACAAAAAAGTATTGTGCACTTGGTGAAATTGAATAGCTCAGATATGAAAGAGCTGAACGTGCCTTTAATTCCACAAATGTGTTTTGTTCTGTTTAAAACACAGAGCTCTCAAATTCCCTGAAATAGCTCAACGGGAGGAATATAACGAAATGAAAGTTTCAGAATTAAAGATTTATGGTTTTTTTTAGGCATTTTAAGAAGCATATTATTTGTATAAGTAGATATTTTAAAATGCCTGATAGCATGTTTATTTTGATCTGTACAAACCACTGTATGTGTTGCTGCCACCTAGTGACTGGAGGCTTGTTATCATTCAAGCATTACAGCAGTGGTACACTTATGTCCAATGCGCCATATTCCATTGGAAGCCCCTCACGCCCCCACCTGGCACCTTAGCGCCCCCTGATGGTGGCCCGTCCTACTATATGAGTAGTACTTGTTTAGACAATAGAGCATATTCCAACAACTCCCATACGGTGGACATTTAGTGGGGTTAAAGAACAATTATGCAAACCAGCCCTCTACTTCATCATGGTCATAATTCACTATAGGAAGGAGATGATCATTAGGTTCACAAAGCCTTTCTGTTAAACTCAGCTTTCCTTTGATGTGGGTGTGTGTGTGTGTGCATGTATCTGTCTGCACCTGTGTGTCTCTCACATTAAAGACATAGAAGGCTATTAATAGGCTGGCTAATGCGCCCTGATGGTAAACAGCCACATCAGCACTTCGGTTTTTTGACTATGTGGTGAATTTATAATGGAGGGAAGTGATAACAAACCTTAAGTACCTTCTAACTCACCTTTAATTGTGGTTTAGGCAGCTGTAATATAAAGGTTTATTTTAACATGGGGACTAACAAGTGTGTGATTCATGGTGCCATCTAGTTCAGTGCTAAAGGGACCGGCCTCGGAATTACAATGCGGCATTTCTTGTGTGTCAACCCCACCCCCCTCCCCACCCAGAAACAGCAGTGTCATGCGTTATGTGATGAGAAGTTCTGAATGACTGGGATATGAGTTCATTCAACGCTTAATATTTTGAAAGTGTTCTGTGTTCACACCCCTTTGAGACGTAACTGAAAGTCAATTATTCCAGTGCAATATTCTCCCCTAAACTGTTGAAGGCAAACAGATTGCAGTTGGATATGGAATGAGGTAATGTCTCTCATCTGAGAACGTATTAAATACAGCATTCTGGGCCTATAGCAGCGTGGCTAATGTGTAAGCTCATCTTCACCTAAGTCAATCATACCTATATATCTTGCTATCAATATCTTTTCTATCAATATGATGAACAATTTGATTTGCCCGTTTTCAACGGTTTCTTATTTTTTTCTTTTTCATCATAGTTGTTACATTTTGTAATGTTGGCAAGCAGGCAGGACCCAAATGCAGCATTAGAGAGAGGAGTAGATCAGGTGCAGAAAGATTATTCAACACTCAAAATAACAGAAACCTTCTGGATAAAGGACCAGGCAGGAACAAAGTATGAACTACAATCAACCATGACACCACAAAGACTGAGTGAGGGAGAGAGGTACATACCCAGGGCAGCAAGCGACACGAGTCAGACTACTGACTTAGACACAGGTGAGTGTGATCACACTGATTAAACAGCAGACACAAGCAGGGGGGAAGGGAGACAGACAGACAGACAGACCTCACAGAAGTACTGCCATCAGAAGATTTTGTCATATGTGTAATGAAAACCAGCACAAATGAATGAAAGTGAACGTAGCACAGTCCAGTATAAGGTGTACAACTGGCAAAGACAGTGCTGTTGTCTGTGTATAGAGCAGAAATGTTAGAAATTTTCACACCATCCCTTCCCTCCGACTCGCACCCACCACTGTATGAGTTGCTGCCACCTAGTGACTGGAGGCTTGTTATCATTCAAACATTAAAGCAGTGGTACACTTATGTCCACCCCACCGCGCCACCCCATGGGGGCCCACCCCACTATTGAGAAGTACTGGTATAGCATCACAGGCAACATATTTGTTTGCGCCACTCATTAACTAGTTCCTGTGCAGATTTGTTTTAATCGTACGTCATGATGATGGTACAAGACTTTTTTTGATACATTTATGGAAGATAAGAGATTGGGCGTAAACCTAGGACTTGCTGTACTCATGTTTCCTCCCCATGGTCCAAAATAAAGCTGGATTATTTAAATTCAAAATACATAGTGTTACTGTATAGTACTGGAGGGTTGGACTTGTTAACAGAGAACCCATTGGGAAGGTGCCAATGCCTTTGCTCAACCAGGTGAAACCAATCAAAGCTCAACAGGATGATTTTATGGAAATTGGAGGTTCCCAAAGTGGGGGGCGCAATGTTGTTGCAGGGAGGGTGTAGATGGAAAAAATGAAGGTAAAGTAACGCAACATAGTGTCCAATGCCCTAAACAAGACATTGATTGAAGGTAAAAAAAAACACATTGGTTAAAGGTAGTGTAGAATGAATATTTATTAATAATATTGTTAAGGAGCCTGTTATTTTTAATTCTCGCTCTTGTTCGATCTGCTCGGAATGTTTGATCCGTGGAATGCTAACCCTAACCCTAACCCCACGCCTCCCCGCACACAAAATCTCACTCCTGTCAACTAACCACAATTGGCAATGCTAGCATAAAACGGACAAGTTTAAGGTAAATAAAAAGAGTTACATTTAAATATTGTCAAACGTGTGTCCTTTTTTTCAGTTTTTTGGATTTTTGGATGGGGCACGGACATTTTCTTATGAACCAAAGTTGGGCCCAGCAGAGAAAGCTTAGGAACCACTGGGTTTAATGCAGAGGAAACATTGAGATACGTGTATGTGTCTTTACATATGCTATGTCTGTGTCAACTCGTCTGCTGCCTGTTACAGACGCTCCTGACATTTTTATTCCATTTACCTTTGTTATTTTTACATTGTTTACTGCCACTTTGTGTTTAGCAAAAGTTCCGGTAGCTATTTTCACTGCGACACTGCAACTTCATTTCTGATTCGGAATCCCTGCAATCCTAATGTTCTTTCCAAGTAATATAAGTGAATAAATGTGGTCTCCCCCTTCTTTTGTTTGTAGGTAATGCCATTCAGGCCTTTGGAAATGGGACAGATGTGGGAGTATGGCAGCCGGTGTCCCCTGTTCAGACAACAACCTCCACCTCAACTCACAAACAGAGGAACCCTGTGCGCATCCCCAACACGATCGACAACCACATCAACACAGACACTGGTATCTACCACTTCTGTGGCAGCCTACAGGTTAGTTTTCCACACACTTTTAACACAGTACAACTGTTCTGGGAGACTGGCACCATGAAAGATGAATCACTTTTTTTTTTTATTCTTTTCTGCATACCTCCTATCAATAATAAAGATTTAAAGATGATTGCTGCCGTTTTACTGTTACTTTTTTTTCTCTCGGTTTTTCCATCCCTAACTGCTTTTCCTTTTTCCATCTCATCTTCTGTCTCTCTTTACTTTGAGCTGGAGCTAATTTCTTTACTTTGTAACAGCTGTCAAGCTAATGCAGTAAATCAAATAGACAAATAAAGTGATTGTTTTCTTTAGCGGGAACATGTCAGTTAAAAAAAAAAACACAGACATGCTAGAGTGAACAGGAGCGCTGTGAAGCAAATGAAATATTTAGCAGCTTTAAGAGACAGATATTTCCCCTGACTGAAGAAGGACTCTGGAATTTGTGTCCTGTGTTATCCCTCCAAACTATGCTTCTTACTGCGTGAAAAAAACTGGTCCTCGCGTTCCGAAGACCGCGTCGTTAAATGATTCTATTGTTAAACGAAATCCCCGTTGACCGACACACTTGCCATTTCTTTGAATTTGTTTTCAGCCTCAACGATGGTTGAGATTATCGCGTGTGAGAAGCCATAACTGTTAGCGATCGTTTAGACCTTCTTACCTCCATCATACTCCTTAATTATTTTCATTTTTATGTCTAGATCGATGGCTTTCCTTTGCTTCGTTAATAGCGGAATCAGCAGGAGAAGTTGTAGTCTTACGTTTTTCCAGACATCATGAGGGGATGAAATTGTTCTATGTTGTAATTACTTTGCAAATTGAAGAGAACACTTAGTCTGAAACTGTTTGGCAGCGCAAGAGACTTTTGACTGAGTGGCTGCCTGTGGTGCTAAATCCCAAATGCGCGTTCACATACTTACTCACTCACAACTAGGTTGCCAGCGCATTCCATTCTTTGTAACAGCGATTATTTTTTGCTAAACACATGCTTTTAAATTTTGGAAATCCTATTGTAACTCCGAGTTGTCGTGAAACTAATACACGCAATCCTTTCTGAGTCACTAGATGCGGGCATAAATCCCAGCAGTCGAGTCTGAGACGGTGATACATCGTGGACATTTTGCTAATGTATTTCAGGGTCGTGTATAGAAACAAACAAACAAATACACGCAACCTATGGTCAATTAAGAATGTCAAATTAACCTGATCGGTCTCTCTTTGTACTGTGGGAAATGCACGCACGGAGAACACCCAAACTCCACACAAAAAGACCGGCTAGGGCAAAGGTGCTAGTCACTTCTGCCACTATGTGGTCTGCAAAAATTTGTCTTTGAGCAATTTTCAATTTTACTTCATACACTGCAGGCAATTGTCGCTCAACTAAAAATAATTTGTAATAGAATGCTGTCAAAGAAAAACTAATTTAAAAAAAAAATTACAGCCTAACCCAAATAATAGATAGTTTTATTTTTACCCATATAATTTTGATAGTTACCGACAAGTTTTTCAATTTGTGTCCAACCAAGAACAAACACAAAATGTGTAATCTATGTCAAATGCAAACGTAAAGGTTTTTTTAGAGAGTCAAATATCTTGTCTTTCATAAATATTTATATTTTAGTACAGCTTAGGTTACATCAGTGCTTTTTTGTCATGCCCCCCTTAGGGACAAAAATGTTTTCACGCCCCTCTGGAAGTAGAAATACTATTGAGAACCTGATAACATGTATATTTTTTTAGCTGTACAAACCACTGCATGAGTTCCTGCCACCGAGCGATTGGAGGCTTCACCAGACCTGGCCTAAACATGTGCCAGAAGCACTACGCTTGGTAAAACTCTGAACCTGTTTTTTTGAGCGGTAAACAGCTGCTCCTGTACCGAGCAAATAACAGTTACGTGACTGATGATGAAACAGAGGTGGTGATCACAGTAATCCGTGCTCATCCGCTCCTGTTCACTCCTTAAAAACCCACAAACGTGGTGCATCATGCAAGCGTCATGAAATCACCGAACATAGACACAAATTCAATGAAAAGAAAAGGCTTAGCGATTTCAGAGCACTTCATAATTGCTGCTTTGGGCAAACAGATGCCGCAATTTTCTTGAATTTTCTGTTAGGTTTACGGAAGCCCACTCAATCACAGTTATTAGAAACTAACAGGATGTTGGTAACCCCGTCCGACTTTAAGTGCTTTCAGAAACACACTTTAGTCTGGACTTTGTCCAGAGTGGCTCGCTGCAAGAATCGCAAATGTCTGCAAACATTGCCAAAATAGATATCCTCTGGAAAATTCTAGCAAGCTTTCCGGTATTATATGAATAAACGTGTGCAAGAATTTGCGCCCGATTAAATGAATGGGTTAATGTTTCCTGCATCTTGTATTCCTAAGAAAAATGTTTGGACCCAATACATTGATATTGAATCCTTGCCAAATACTGGCCCGTTAGCTGATCTAAGGCACGGATTTCTCCTAACTCCTGTAGTTCAGTGTCAGCCCTGTCAGAGCTTTAGACTATAAGTTGTGTCTGAAACAGAAGAAAAAAAGTATCTGAAGTGAAATTTAAGGGTGCAATTACTCTCACTTTGTCATTTAATGTAGACCTTTATGACAGTATGCTAATTAATGCAGCTTCAAGTAAGGTTCGGGTCAAGTGGTAAAGTCATTGCTAATTAGGGTCTGGACTTGAAGGAAAATACAAACAGTGGGAGCATACTTAAAGTTTATACGTTTTATGAGATAAAAATTGTCAAAGACCTAAAAGTGCTAATTGGTTCATTTATTTATTTATTTCTCTGCAATGTTTTCGGTATAAACAGAGTCACGGATTTTGAATTCCAAAGGGACATTTTTACCGTGGGCACCATATGTACTGCATTGTCAGGTCTTTACAATACTGTAAAGAAGTGTAGGGATACTCAAGTGCATACGTACTACAATACTTAGGCATCTGTCTCATTCACTGTCATTCCTTAATTACCCTTTGGGATCATTAAAGTATCTATCTATCTATCTATCTATCTATCTATCTATCTATCTATCTATCTATCTATCTATCTCTCTATCTATCTATCTATCTATCTATCTATCTCTCTATCTATCTATCTATCTATCTCTCTATATATATCTCTCTCTCTCTCTCTATCTATCTATCTATCTATCTATCTATCTATCTCTCTATATATCTCTCTATCTCTCATCTATCATCTATCATCTATATCTATATATATATATATATCATATACTGCACTGATTACATAACCATTGGTTGCAAAGTGACCTAAAGTATCTCAGAAATCCTGTAAATAAACACACACCCACAGCCTAGACACACATACTACACTGAATGGACAACAGCTTGACAGAAAAGATAAGAATTATAAAACAGGTAAAAAAAAAACTGCTGGAAGATGTAACCAAGTGAAATCTGCTCAGCTCCCACTGAAATGTCTTTTCTCAAAAAAAAAAAAAAAGACAGAAACATGTGTTCCTATCACTCTCCATCAGTCTGCTCAAACAGTGTAGCTTATTTCTTTTGGATTCCACAGAATTTACACAAATACGCAGGTATTCACAACAGGTCACCCAGCTGTCTAGTTTCTCCGTTCGACTTGGAGGAGCATCGTGAGCTAAAGCTGTGACAGCAGCACTGTTTGGACTTGTTCTTCCTTTTTTTTGTTGTTGTTTAAACTTAGTCAAGCCTTTGGCTCGTCTTCCTGTTCAAGGCAGGTCTCTTACTGTAATAAATGTAGAAGTGCCATTTAGGAGAAAAGCAAAAGAACACTCGTGAGCTTAGTTATAATGACAGCTCTGCTCTGTCACAGTTTTTCTTTTTAGATCCTGATTTACATATAGACACGAGCGAAATATCATGAGGTCAAGACAAAGTAGTTTTTTTTGCACAGTTACTAAAATTCCATCATTCCCTTGAAAATGGTCCAAAATTTACAGAAGTGTGTTTTCTTTTTTAAATTTAACTTAGGTAAGGTTTTACTTTAAGTTTTACACTAGCCCAGGCATGGGCAAACTTTTTGACTCACGGGCCACAATTGTCCTAAAATTGAACAGGGGGGCCGGGTCAGTACCAGATAGATGGAGCAGTTCTATGCTCCATTTATCCGATAAATGACATCGATAAGTGACACCGATAAATGACATGTAAAAGTCATGCATGAATGCTAAAATGCTTTTATCATATTCTACACCATCTGTTGGGGAAAAAGCAGAAGTATAATGATTTAAAAACCCACAAACGTGGTGCACCACGTTGATGCACCACGTTTGGACAATATCGGCACATTGCAATTATATATTTATACAATAGGTGGCGTAGAAAATGCATGACTTTTACATGTCATGTACTGTATCTTTGTTCACACCAACACTCCATCTATCTGCTCCTGACCCTGTTCAATTTTAGGACAATTGTGGCCCGCAAGTCAAAAAGTTTGTCCACGCCTGATATTGATACATACATATATATATATATGCATATGTGTGTGTGTGTGTGTACGTATATGTATATCTTTCTTTTCATTGTGGAAATCTAAGTTATTCAGAAATGTTCTTTCTTGTCCCAATGTTATTTTCGAAAAAGTCACATTAGCATGTAGTTGATTTCCATATTTGTCCAGGTCACTGCCTGCCTAAGTCTGCAGTCAACACTATTCATGAGAAACATTCTGATTAAGTGTAGGAGTTTGTTGTTCAATTCTTTATTTATAAAAATAACAACGTTTTTTTTATTCCGCATTTTATCTATTCGAACACTTCT
>NC_024318.1:17704376-17715457 GCF_000523025.1 Cynoglossus semilaevis | reverse complement strand
AGTCTTTTTCACCATATTACGGCCACCTTTTTTGCCTCGTTATGACTGAAATAGTTTTCTGAAAAACTGCCTAAATACCAGATCCCATCCATTCTAATTAGTTTGAAGTGCGGACAAAGGATTAATCACACAATACCTTCTCTGTTTTCTGTTTTCAAATCGAATGCTACATCCTGTTCATGTCGACTGTTGGTCTGAGCTCACTGTGCGTCCTGGAGGCATTCGTTATTCTGTCACACCTACAGTCTGTAGGTGCAAGTACAAGCTTAACTTTCCAGACGGAATTGGAAGATTTATACTGACTTTACTCAGAACTTATGTATACTAATGTAAACACATGCAAAGACTACACTACAGGCAATTAAACTTGATTGATTCAAGAATTATAACCATGTAATTCAAGAAATATAACCATCAACATGTCCACATACAGTAATCACTAAATCCCTGATTAAAGAAATGTATTTTTAAAAAAATCAAATAATTCTTGACTTTTAAATCAATAATATAACAGCTAAGCCTTTTTAAATGCAATGCTTTGTGGTGGCAGTTTTAATTGCAGTAATTCATTCTTCATATAATGTCTTTACAGTTGTTAATTTGGTAAAAAAATGTATACTGTACTGTATAATAAACCTGTTTTCCTCATTTAACATATCTCAATGGGGATGGCTGTAAATAAGATTTCTTATTTTTAAATAAGGGTCAGGATTTTGTCCTCAGGGATTTTCTTTTGTTGATCAGGTCTGATGAGCAGTTAACGCCAGTGTTTTTTTTTGCTTAGGCTGACACTATGTAAATTGGTGTGAAGATTATAATAAAACCATCCACATTTACATTTAGCCTCAACCTGATTTGCAATTTACACATGCTACAAAGGACTAAGGGAATTGGGCAGGAAACCTTACAAAACCATTCCGACAACAAAATAATTTGAGGAATCAGGAGGAAAAACATTTATTACCATATTTTCCGAACTATAAGTCGCACTTTTTTTTTCATCCTTTGGCTGGGTTTGTGACTTATACTCGAGTTATATACGATTTACTGTATATATTAAATATATAATTTCACGTCTGTTATTTTCACACTGACAGCCGCTAGAGGGCACTCTAGCTGGCTGGTGTGACCTATACTCCAGAAAATAGGATAATTTCAGGTTTAGTTACGTCTCTCAAGCAGAACATGGCCCAAAAAAAAAAAAAAAAAAGTAATGTCCTAGCATTTCAGTTACTAACATTTCTTAGTTTGCATTCCAGGCAGTCAGTCGTTTTTATGTTTTCATGGAATGTAAATTTGTTACTGTAATGTGTTAATTCTATGGCGGGAAATATTCAATGTGACCTTATAATAGTTATGCAGAAAAACAGCTGCATATATCGGTATGAGCTGATATCGGAATCGGAAATTCAGTTTTTGGACAACATTGACATATCTAACATTGGCTAAAAGTTGATATCACACATTCCCAATATAAACAGTCTATTACTCATAACATGACCTGGACCAGATGCTGTGAACTTAACCATACAGTAATGACTCCAACTTTAAATTGAACCACCTTCAAGTTCTCAGAGTATGTACTAAATAGGTTACAAGAGCATTGACAGAAAACAAATTTGTTGACAACAGTGCGAGCCCACCCTGTACCTCTGATGGACCTATGCTGATATTTTATCATTGACTTAATCAGTAGTCATAATCAAAAGGAAAAGCAGTCCCACTTGGAAAATAAATCAAAAAAACAAACTGTAATGATGAGGGTTTTTTTATCACTTAAGCCATGAGTTATATGTGTTACCAGACTGTTAAGGTGTTTTGTTTGGTTTATGTCTTGCAGGCGCAGAAACTGAGGTCAAACTCAACTGTCGATGGCATCTTCTGTGTGGTAAGCATGCTATCAGTAACAAAGTAACAAAACTCAATAACCTGTGTTCAGTTTGCTTATCACGTTCAGGATCACACTCTCAAAAGAATTTTTTTTTTTTTATTGTAGGTGTTGTTTAGTCAGTTAAAAATAGGATAGCAAATATTTACATATAACCATGCCGTACTGTAAACTCTAAATCAATAACAACAATTTTAATCATATCCACTGGAAACCCTAACATTATTACAATTTTTTTTCAAGTTTTATTCTATTTATCTCTACCTTAGATTTAGTTGTAACTTAATTGAATACATGTGGTCCTCGACTTACATTGGAGTTGCTATGGAGTGGAATGTTACTTATCTCACATACTGGTGGTAACGTTCCCTGCCCTCATATACCGGTGCACCCGTGTACTTTTTCTACTAGGTTGAACAGGCAGCCTACTCTATACTGCCATCTAAAGACTGGAGGCTTTGTTGTCGTTCAAGCATTAATAAAGACAGTATACTGAAAGTCCCCTCTTGCACCCCTTTGTGCCACTTCACCGCACCTTCAAGGTGGGCGCGGCCCACTATTTAAGAATCACCGTCTTAGGTCAACTTTAAAAAAAAGTAGAGCTTTTAGAGCTTTTTATTTTTTTAAAATAGAGCTATCAAAGAATACATTTAGATTAGAGGAAATGCAACACCCGCTGAGTGATTACGCGGTAACAGATGAATTCTGTGTTGCGGTGACTCTTCCGGAGCTTCCACCTTGACAACTGCATTTGCAGCAATCACTCCTGCCCCTGTTTGTTAACTCCTCTCCTTTGTAGTTTCTTTCAGGTTTAAATGAGTTTGTTGCTTATCCGTTGGCTTTTAAAGTTCACTGTAAATGTCATTGTACAATAATAAGGCGGCATTATACGCCGGACTGACATTTTATAGCAACAGCAATGGGTCTGAGGAGATAACCTTGCTCTTAGGTCAAAGCTTTGTTGGCCAGCCAAAGAACGCTCAACATATGCACACACTTGTGTCTCAGCTGATATGCAAATGCTGACATATCCGTAGTCTTTTCGTGGTATCGTTTTACATTAGGAAACAATGTAAATTTTGAGATCAAAATTACTGTTCATTAAAATTTTTAGAAACTAGTTAGGATCAAACTAATTTACTGCTGTCATTTACTTCTGAAGTCATTATTAGGTTCTTGGAATGGCTCGATACTTCAATCCGATACCTTGTTTTCTCCTCCAGCATGCCTCATGCTAACGTTCTCTGTTTATGGCATGTCGTGCAAAGGTATCGGATCGGTCGGGCTAAAGTTTTTTTTTTTTTTGCTTTTTTTTTTTGTTTGCTACAATCCTTCAATTTAAAATAAGCCACCCCATTAGGTTCCTTTTGCCAATGATGTCATCTTCATCAGATAAAATCTGAGATTGATTGTTTTAGTATTACACTGTTCTCTACTGAGTATTAAAGTGAGGAAATAACAATTTAGTTATGATTATAAAAATGAAAAAGCATTATTAACTATTAACTGCTGCTGGTCTCTGAGGGGTTATGTGCGTTTTTTCTTTAAAATGAAATAAAATGTTATTGCACTGGCAGTTATAACATAGCTTGGGTATTACACTAGATTTGCAAACACTGGGATTACTTGCCGTATAATGCGATTAAAACCTGATTAACAATATAGAATGCTTTAGTTTTCTAGGGATTTCCATGTTTTGTAGGAAGTTGCATGAAAAAAAAATCAATTTAAAATAAATGCAACATTTCAATCAAAAGTTTCCTACCTTTCACTTACAGGATCCTCAAATTGACAGTCCAGGTACCTCCAATGCCATTGTGAAAAATTTGGCAATCCCCAGATGGTCAACAGACCTCTCTCTGCTGCTGCCCCTGGTGCTCTGCCTATGGTATTGCAGCCTGCCAGCACCCATCTTTGCAGGAGACTTGTAGCTTTGTCGCTACAATGGACTGAAATAAGCGTTTGTATAAAATAAAAAGCAAAGCGAGAAATGATCTGCTATATTCTCGGTAATCCCTGTTGTACTTTATTTCCTCTATGAAATTTGTCTTTATTTTAATTTGTACTTTCAATCTTTTTTTATTATTATTATTAATATTTAGAAACTGATATTTTAGTTTTTGCATTGCGGCAGTGTGCTTTAACAGTGATCTCCTATATCTTCTCCATTTAACTGTGTCACCATTCAGTTTGTTCAAAACAAAACGTTTCAATGCCTTGCCTTGTGTTTGTGTGGGCAAAAAGAACAAAGGACTTGAGGATTTACATTCCTGAGGACCACAGCTGGTGACTCTTGGATCAGTTCGCACAGTGTAAATGAACATTTCAGACAGTTGCTATTATCAGTTTCCACACGCGTCCGTTTGTATTGAGGCTACTGGTTGGGATCTTTGCTCAAAAGTCAGTTCAGTGACGGCTACATGTCATTGGTTACGGTGTCTCCTGTGCTCTGCGTTTGTTTTCCGAATGCCATCGTGCGGTGTTTCTACATTTTCTAAGAGCTTAAAAAAATATATAGATATTTAACTGTAAAACACTCAGTAAAAGCCATTTGTACCCAAGGTGAACACCAATACACCCCCACCCCCCAAAGAAACCCATCAGTGATACTAAAGGATGTGCCCAAACACTGTTTACTGTACTGTAGCTCACGCTGACCACACAAAGCCCCTGAAGAAGCACACAAGCAAAGACCCACATACTTGTAGTGCACATGCTGACACACTTAGATGAACACAAACTAACATGCACCACCATGCTTGTTTTGTTTTTTGTTTTTTTCTACATAGTTTACACCAGGGTTGTCAAATAGTTCACTTTGTTTTCATGAAAATTTGTATATTAGAAAATATTCATATTAAATGAAATATCATTAGAAGAAAAAAAACATCACAGACAAGAAATGTATGTGCATTTATTTTTTAAATTTCAAAATTCATTAAGCGGACCGGATCGAACCCCCCAGTGGGACGATTTTGGTGTGTTTGACACCCCTGGTTTCCACAATGAACAGAAACAGAAGGTTACATGCGCCAGTGAATTGCTGAATCCACCTCATTACTGATTGTACAGAAACCTGTAATTGTAGAAGTGCCAGCCATGGTCAGTTCTTCTCTGTGAAAACGTCCAGAGAGCCTGATCATTTTAAGGTAAGTTTTTTAGTAGATATAAAGCTGATTACAGTCTAGCAGGTTCCATTTTATAAGGTCATGTTGGTCTCTGCTTTCAGAACATCGCTGCTTCAGAGTGTGCTGCAATTAGAAATCTGCCTCATGCAAAACTGAACTTGTCAAACAGTCATTTTGGGAGTTATGTTAGTGTCCATTGACTGGCCTTTTTGTCCTTCATTATGCTTTCTTGGTAATAAAACAGAGCAAAAAAAAAAAAAAAAAACCCTCCATATGGCCAAAAGCACATGGATAAATGGTCACATCATCTGCTAAAAAAAACCAAGTCATAATAGCAGTTTATTCAGAAATAAATTGGCAGGAAAATGCTTCTCAAAACTACTCAAGAGCAATGACAGCACATAGATAATGAACTATGCACGATGAATCAGACCTGAACCTTTGAGTGCAAGTGGACACAAAAGAAGAAATGGCGGTAACATGTTTGTATAACTATCTAAAAACTATCACTGAAAATTAGAAAACATGAAAATCCTAAATTTTACAGAGTAAGTATTAGTATTACTTTTTATGTTCTTGTCCAACTTGTATAGCAGGTGGCTGATTCAATGTGGTCAAAAAAAAAAAACTCAAAAAGTACTCAGTGCCCATTGTCAAATAAAACATTGCTTTCAAAGGAGTAAGGGAAAACAGAGAAGTACTACAGAACGTAGTAACTACACACTAGCCAAGGCATGGGCAAACTTCTTGACTCATGGGCCACAATTGTCCTAAAATTGAACGGGGGGCTGTCATGCATTTTCTTGACACCTACTGAGGAAAGGGTATTGCACAAGTTTTGGCGGGCCAGATTAAAAAGCTGAATGAGCCGCATTCGGCCCCCGGGCCTTAGTTTGCCCATGCCTGCACTAGGATCTTTTTCTGCAAACAGAATGGAGTTTCTTAATTTAAACATTCAACAGCACATATGTGGACACTGACGGAACTTGTATGGGTTTTTGCAGCTGCTTACTGTATAGTAGCACCTTGATATTACTCACTCAGCATAAACATGGTATATGCACTATATGTACTTGCCTGTTCCAGAGCATTGTGAGCAATTTTGACATTCAAATGGATTCTACATACAGGCCAGAATATTGACCGATTTTTTTTTTTATTTACAACAACCTACAATATGTATATTTCTTTCACTATGTACATGAATATGAATATTATTGCATCTGAGAAAGAGGATATCAATGTAACTCTTATTGTAGACAAATATAACTGTATTTCCTGAGCATATTATTTTGTACCATAGGCCTATGTATCTTTTTTTCTTGGCTAAGAACTTATTTTTCTATCTTTTTCTTTTGTGATTTTTGCTTTAAATTAGTTAAAGGGAAATTAAACGTATTGGTCCATTTCAGTTAATTCCAGTAATTTCTTTGCCTTTTACTGCCAAAACATTTAAGCTGACAATAACTAAAGAGGTGAGCTAGAAACATTGCATGGTGATGTGAAGGAAAGTACTAAAGCGTACAGAAATTTATATTGTCTACTATTAATTCCGTTTTTTTTTACAGCGTATTTTCCAAGAGATGACCATACGGGTTGAAGCCTGCATACTGAGTGTGTGGGACGTTAACGAAATATTAAATTAAAAGTTGAAAAATGAAGGTAGCGACCGAAGTAGTCTTTGTAGTCATTTGGCACTTTTTTTTTTTAGCTGCATGCGGGTTGTAAATCGAAGCTAGGAAAAATTTCAGCTTTACATGGCAGGCAACAATCCTACGAAAATGAAATCCCAAAGGCTTATTTACTCATTTCCAAGTTGTTAATTTAGAACAAAGTGTGCTAAGGTTTTCATTGTCTTTCTAGAAGCATTAAAGACACAGTTACTCTTTCCTGGAATTCAACCATTTGGACAATTTGAAAAAGAAAATGGTGGTAAATGTGTTTGTGTCCATCTTCATTCATTTGTTGTTTAAAAACACCAGGAATGTCTCATTCTGGAGATGGAAACCCGTTGAATATTTTTCCCCTTAAACTGTCAAACTGTAAAATCTATTGTAAAATATTCTAATTAAAAACTGTTGAATCACTCTGGCTGTACGTGGACTCATTTCTTTCTAGAGAATGGAATATAAAGATTTATCTGCTCTCGTCTGGGAATGATGAAATTAAAGCCAAGGGTTGAAGAAAGTGGCATCTACAAAATTGTTGACGAAAATTGTGTGAAGAAACTTTGCCTCTACATTGAAAGATAGACAGGAATTAGAGGCATTTGAGGACCCTTGACAAGATGAAGGTGGGCGTCAGGTGGGCGTCAGAAAAAAAAAAAAAAAACTTGAACAGACTAAGATTTAAAGGTCACAGTACTGAAAAACCGAATGTCTGGAATACCCAGCAAATTGAGCCCTTCTCTCTGCTGGGGGGGCATGCATCTTGGGTATATTCTCCTGTGAAGTGTAAAACACACAGGAGTTCTATGGGGGCCTAGTGGTTTAGAAAGCGGTCTTGTGTCTGGAAGGTTCAAAACAGGTTCAAATCAACCAGGTGCCAATTGAGTAAGTATCCAAAAATAGTTACATCAAGGGCAACTGGATGGAGTAGGTTCCATGAAGGTGTTTCACCATCTCTTCCAAGAGACTTTTTCAGTTCTGACTGACTACTCAAAGAGTCTGCATGCCCGTAACAAGGGTCCCTCGTTACGGGTATGCAGCCCCTTTGAGGCTAAATACCAGAATTTCCCATTAGTCAGTCAGAACTGAAGAGGTGAAACGTCTTCAAGAAACCTACTCCATCCAGTTACCCTTGATACCTAGTATCGATGGAGTATTGCTTACTTTCATAGTATCGGTACAAATTAATACATGAAAAAAAACTGTACTTTCACATATTTTAGGGTAGCTTACTATGTAGAGGCTTTTGGTTACATAAAATTGAACTGATCCATCCATGTCACAAGACCACTGACCAGAAGAGAGCAGTGACTCCATGTGATCAAGTCCGCTACACATTTTTGTCCCCTAATTATGGCAGTTAAGCTATTCAGGGTACATTGGGTAAGTAGTTAAATGAGCAGTATTCATCATATGTTTTATTATTTATTTATTATTATAAGTGTCGATATCAGTATTAAAAATCACTTAAACTTACATTTATACGTTGTTCACAGAGGCTAGCTAACATAAACTAAAGCTTGTGGTTGGAAAAAAAAGGCCTAACACGTCCTTTATTTTTGTTTTATCAGATTAGAACTTGAGCTGCTATCAAAAAGCCCTGGGAGAGGGGAGATACATACAGCATCCTGAAGACTTGCTGAGCACAGTGGCCTTCAAGCAAGGTGTGGGTTAAATTGCTGACCTTAACTGGCAGTTAACGCTGAACCCTGGGAATCATTTATAATAGTGTCCTTTAGTTGTGAAGGGAGAAAAGATTATTTGTCTCACATGTAGTGAAAAAAATAAATGACTCAACAAGTATGGAAAGAATAACAGTGATTATTAAATTTAGTTTTTTTATGGTCTGGCCTTGGACGTTTGGTCTCTGTTTTTACCAAAGAAAAGACTGAAAGACGAGAACTTTTTTTGTACTACTTTTTATATTGAGAACATAAATATAACTGTATAAGAGTTTGCGTCAATTTTTGTGTTAATGTATTAAAGTAAGAGAAATGATGAATGGATGAACATCAATAAATATTTGTTCATTTTAGAGGCTTCAATGAATACTTACCCCAAAAAGTTGTATATATAACAAAATAATATATTAAAAATGTTCTACTTAATTTCTAAAATGTATTAAATATAAAATGCATGTCATATAATAGTGATTACACAAATCAAAGAAGATAAACAAGCCAAAAATGTCAATGTAAGACAAAGGAACTACAATAGGTCACAGAAGAAGAAATAAAGAAATGGAAATTGTAAAGTACACCTTATTTACATAAGGAATATCCATTAAAATTCCTCAATATATACAGTATATATATATATATATAATAAATCACTTCTGTGATTCTGAAGAGAAGGAAGAGGGTGGCTAATAAATGCCAGATAATGAATCTGACATTTGAAAAGACTTTTAGTCAATATTCTCACCTGTCATTACAGTCATTAGACTAATGCATAGCTACAAGCTGTAGAAGTCAACTTTTATAACTGCATAAAATGCCAAGAATAAAGTCTGTAAGATTGCCATATATATTGGATCAGTTGTTGAGTCATGGTGTCTAAAACACTTTCTTTTCTATCTAAAAATTCAATTTAAATGAATTCAAAGTTTTAAGATGTATTTTCTTTTCCTCCCACAGACCAAAAAAAAAAAAGAAAAAAAAAAAAGAAGTTCAGCTGGGATTAGGTCGATCACCCTAAATCAGGGGTGTCAAATTTATTTTCACTGGGGGGGGCCACATCCGCAACACAGTTCGCCATGCGGGCCACACAAAATGACTTTGCGGGCTGCATTTGGCCCATGGGCCTTCAGTTTGACACGCTTTAAATTTACCATAGGTATGTGTCACGTGTGGGCAACGACATGGCAGGAAGCAGGCAGGACCCAAATGCAGTACTGGTGCAGGTAGTTTTAGTCCAAATTAACGAAACACGAAGAACTACCAGGCATGGAATTCTCTTTGTAACACGGAACACGAGGAAACACAGAACACGAGGAAACACCGAACTGCTACAGAACACGAACAGCCTGACAGAACGAACTGAACAATGATCCAACCAGGACAGAGTGAGGGAGAGGGGTATATATACACAGGGAGCACCAGGTGACACAAGTGAAGCTAATTACCAACAGGTGAGTGTGATCCCACAGATTACCCCACAAAGACAACAGGGAAAGGAAACAGACAGACATGACAGGTATGACTGTGAATGCTTGGTTGTCTCCAAATGAAGCCCTGACATGGACTGGTGATTGGCTACAGAACAAGAACTTAGATAGTACATATTAATTACAGTTAACGCATTTTCCAGATATACATCAATTTGATTGTTTAGGTATGTTTGCAGACAAGAAAAGATTGGGCTCAGCAGCAATCCATTATTTTGGGTTCTAATAAATATTTTAAGGGAGTAGTACTTCAGGGACCTACAGAGAGTGGGTGTACACTTGAGTGGATAAGTCAGATATGGGGTCAGGGTTATGAAGACAGATGCTTTTGTTTCAGAAACAGCTGTTTGAATTCCTTCATGAAAAACACCCGCTCAACAATCGCCTTTTTTTTTTTACAATGTTCAACATTTTCTATGACGCGTCAAACCCAAAGCCCGTGGGCCAAATGTGGGCCGCCAAGTCATTTGATGTTGTCCATGTTTTTGTGAATTTCTTAACTTGATATTTCTTTATTACACAGGATAATGTAAAATATTTTTAACTTAAATAAATAACAATCAATTGCAGAAACAATTATTAATATGTCATGGAGTAGTTCCAACTCTACAGTTTTCCATTTGTGCTGCTGATAGAAATATCCAGAGATCAGAAGGAGTTGCTCTTTGTAGATTTAGACAAAGCATATTACAGGGTGTCTAATGCGGAACAGCATATATGAGAAAGTTGAGAGTGGCCAACAAGTACGTGAGGGCGGTGCAGGACAAGGCCAGTGAGACAGTTAGCTATGCTGACAGAGTGACTGATGAGTTTAGGGTAGGGGTGGGTCTATATTAGTGATCAGCTCTGAGCCCCTTTTGTTCGCTGTTATAATAGACAGATAGACAGATGTGATCAGTCAGAAGGCCTTATGGACCATGACGTAAGCAGATAAAAGTGAAAGTGAATTATTTATCACTGTGACACAGCACACCAATACACACAACTAAATGTGACCTCTGCATTTCACTCATCACCCCAAGTGCCCAGGGAGCAGTGACACGGTGCCATGCTCAGAGCACCTCAATGGCAACTTGGCAGCTGGTGTACAAAGGGGATTGAAGGTCAGCAAGAGCAAGACAGAGTACATGTGTGTAAAAGCGAGTGAGGTGAGTGGAAAGATTGAGCTGTAAGATCTAGAAATAGTAAAGGCGGATGATTCAAGTGCATTGTTGATTATGACATATTAATTG
>NC_024318.1:17667348-17704116 GCF_000523025.1 Cynoglossus semilaevis | reverse complement strand
ATGCATGTCATTTTTCATAATTCACATGAGCACTCCATCTATCTGCTCCTGACCCGGCCACCCGTTTAATTTCTTAGGACAATTGTGGTCCCTGACTCAAACGGTTTGCCCACGCCTGTCCTAGCTCATCAGCTGATCCCGTGACTTTAACTTCAACATCTTTTCCTTTACTCCTTCGCTTTATGGGGGACACTGGAAGCTGTCCTCTTTTAGCGAACAAGGCCACTTTTGAATGATATCAATAAAATGGGACTGAGCAAAGGGGAAGTACTGACAAGGAGCGCCATTCTTCCCAGACTTCCCAGAGTTAGCCTCACTAGTTGGTGTAGCAAGCCCAGTTGACCGTGCTCTGTGACCCCCCTGTACCCTCTTGCTGACTCAATCGCTTGTTCTCAAAGTTTGACTCAACTCACCCAGCACAATTGGTCCATAGTCACAATGAGTGAGATGGGGATGAGGCTTCACAAGAGCATTGCTCAGCTGACCCTCAGCCATCAACCAGAGGGAGGTGAGAGGGTAAGAGAGGGTGAGAAAAGTGGAAGGTGATTTAGTGGCAAGAGACCATGTTGTGATCAGGCAAAAGAGAAGACGTGGGCTAATGGAACAATTCGGTTTTTCACAATTCGTTTTATTACATTCAAGAAAGGGTCGCATTGTTTCTGTGAATGCATATGTGCCAAATGTGTTTTTCCTGCATCATTTATAAGAAATAAATAAACTGGGCCCGGTGGCTGAATGCTGCACGTTGCGCTTTTTAATTCAGCCCGCCAAACTTTCCCAAATTATATATAATTGATACCCATGTTACCCCGATAGATGTTGTAGAAAATGATCAATTTTAGTATTTTAGCCTTATGCATTCACTATTCTTTTTTTTCTCTTATTACTATTATTACTATTCTTATTATTATGTGTGTATGTATTTATTTACGAATGGATCGGAAAAGGCACCTTAAAATGAAAGTTCTCTTCAAATTTCATGGAACCTTGCTTCAAACGTGTATGAAGACATTTAAGAGTTCTTATCTAATGTGTACCACTTCCTGCCATTTCTGACCTGCAAGAACTGAGTGGAAAGTAAAGGTGCCAGAAGCCCACTTAATGTAAACGCTGCAGTCTTTTATCTTGAAGTAAAAAAAAAAAAAAAAAACTGAGTCTGTAAAAAATAGCACTTACCATCTTCTGGTCAGTTTTGATGTCAGCTGCAAACCCTGGAAGAGTTCTCGCCTCGTGAAAAGTAGGTTGAAGAGAATCAGTTGAAGAGGAAAAATATTTAGATATATTTAATTATAATAGATAGGAACCTTAACATGGAGAGACTGTGGTTGATTCTTACCATTTCCCATTATACTATTATAATATATATATATACCTTACATTTATTGTATACAGCACTGTTTTTCTGTCTGAAAATAATATACTTTTTGCTGATGCTGGAATATTATTATTAGTATTATTTTTACAACATTCTTGACATTGGTACCACCAGCTTCAACAATTTCTATGACATGTGTCAAATTCAAGGCCCGTGGGCCAAATGTGGCCTGCCAAGTAATTTGGTGTGGTCCGTGTATAATTGCCTTATAATAACTTATCTTTTATCTTTATTTGTCATTGTGACACAGCACACCATGCACTTTGCATTTAACCCATCACCAAAGTGAACAGTGGGCAGCGCCCGGGGAGCAGTGCTTGAGGACGATGCCATGCTCAGTGCATCTCAGTGGTAACCAGTTGGTGGATTCGAACCTGGGGCCTTCCGGACCGAAGTCCGCTTCCTTTACCACTAGGCCACCACTGCCTCAAAATATAATATAAGTCCATGTTGCTGAACTTCTTAACTTGAAAATTATTGTTATTATACAGGACAATGTACAACATTTTAACTTGATATTGATATTAACTTGATAATAATTAACAATTATTAATATGTCATGGGGTAGTTACAGATCTACAGTCCTCCATTTGTGTTGCTGCTAGAAATATTCAGAGGTCAGAGGTCTTTTTGTAGATTTAGACAAAGCATATTACAGGGTGTTTAATGAGGAACAGCAAATATGAGAAAGTTGAGAGTGGCCAACAAGTATGTGAAGGTGGTGCAGGGCAAGGCCAGTGATCAGTCAGAAGGTTTCATGTACCATGATGTACGCAGATCAAAGTGAAAGTGAATTATTTATTATTGTGACATAGCACACCACTGCACACAACCAAATCTGACCTCTGCATTTCACCCATAGACAAAGTGAGCAGGGGGGGAGGGGGGAGCGACTCAAGCGCCCACAGAGCAGTGTGTGCCATGCTCAGAGCACCTGTGTTTTGCTGATGCTGGAATATTATGATTAACCAGAATGACTTTTATGCTAAGTAGGACACTCTGTTTGGTGTGCTCACACTTTATCCAAAATGTTCCTTGACAAGACAAACGAGCAGTAGCCGTTTTGTTCAGTGTTTGCCTAAATGGTTAGTAACTGTTTGGATAGAGTGGAGCACATTCTGTGCTCACATCCTCTCTTGTTGTTCTCTTCGGGTTGCTGCTGAGTCCAGTCCTTGGTGTGACTCTGCTTGCAGTGTAGGATGTCTGAGTCTGTATCGTGTGCTGAACTTGTCATCTGACCCTGTTTACATCCTGAGAACACCGATCGATACAGTCAAACACAGCCCAGGGGTAAGACTACACATGGGATATCGATTCCAGGTACCATACACGGAGAACTCCAAACGTTTTAATTGAAAATACAGTTTTAATGGCCATATGGACGACATTAACCAGCGGACACATATTAATACCAGATAAAATAAAGCTTTCTTTCATGATCGTGCTCAATAGAGTGATAGAAATCTTTTGTAAATAATTTGCTGACCAAAGGTTATTTTACATTATTCAATGAAGGTTGGCATGAATTAACCAGGCATCAGCTTAAAACTAAATTCCATAAAATGCAATATTTGTGCAGTAAATAATATGTACTTTAACCAATTGGGACTGAAAGAACGTACAATCACCACTAAAACAAGTATCCTCCAAAATACTGGCCATAGTGCTATAGATCTGGCACCGCTCCTTATATAATATAGTTTGAATACCAATAATAAGTCTCAGTTGGTTCTGACCGGATATTGGTTAAAATGTAAGCATTGTCCTATGTTTCATATTTGACAGGTCCTGACTGATCTGATTAGAAGCAGCCAAGTGCAGCTTGTGCTTTGTGTTTTATGTGTGTAGATAGATAGATAGATAGATAGATAGATAGATAGATAGATAGATAGATAGATAGATAGATAGATAGATGCGTGGCTAGGTGTTTTGCTACATTAGCAATTCTTGTGATTGCCTCCTTGGCTCCTTAGGAGATACGTAACAGTATTATCTGTAAGTTTGCCAAGAAACTAATGCTGTTTGCAGGTCCTTGACATGGAAAAGTTTGGAAACCCCTGGTTTAGGCTATACTCATTAGAAGATTGTATTAGAAAATTAGTCCAATAATTATGATTAGTTTTCAGAGGTGTGGACTCGAGTCGCATGACTTGGACTCGAGTCAAACTCGAGTCATCAATTTGATGACTTTAGACTCAACTTGACCAAATGTAAAGAGACTTGGAACTCGACTTGGACTTTAACATCAATGACTCGTGACTTCACTTGGACTCGAGCCCTTTGAGTCGACAAGACTTGATACTTTCTCCAAAACCCAAAGATTATAAGTAAGTTATTGAGGAGCGCTGTGTATCTCTCATTGTGAACGTGTGTGCGTCTGTGTGTGTATGTGCTGTCGGCACAACATCCAATCAAATTAGACCCACGTTGTTTTGACGCGATAATATCGAGCCAATCAAATTGCGGGACAATCAATGAGAAAGAGCTGTCGAACAATGCGCCGGTTAGAGATGAGTGGTAGGACTTTGTTCGGATTTAAAAACTACCAGATGGTCAACAAAAAACAAGTGGCAGTGAGTGGTAGGACTCGAAAGGACTCGAAACAGAAACGGCAGGACTTGGGACTTGACTTGACACTTTTCAGTCTTGACTTGGATTCGACTCGAACTTTGCCTATTTTGACTTGAGACTTGATTTATACTTGAGTGCAAAGACTTGAGACTTGCTTGTGACTTGCAAAGCAATGACTTGGTCCCACCTCTGTTAGTTTTGCTAATAGCCATGGGCATTATAATGTATGGTTAATGTAGATTTCTAAAGGCTAAAAAATAGCAGCCAAATAGTTAAAGCTGGCAAAATACAACAGGGGAAATTCACTGCATTGTGGAGAGGATTTGAAGTCAGAATATATTTTCAGAATTTTCCATTTCACTGGTTTTTCCAAAGAGAGAATGAAGAGGGAAAGCTAATAACAGCCTCGAGTGTGCCAGACATTACAGTTATTTTTTTCTCCCTGTAATACTAAAGAAAGCTGTAAGTCCATAACGAGTAATATCAACATTTTGAACGATGTAGTTAGGTTCAACAGCCAGCAGTAGCAGAACATTCTCTGTTAACTTAAAATGCTGTAGTAAATATGGTCAGTTATAACAACTGGACTGTTCAAACACAATCATTTCAGTTGTTTCCCTCCGGCAGGGGCTTAAGAGGAAAGCTTAGACTACAGTGCAGAACATTTCACGTAAAAAAAAAAAACTACTGCTTTTATCAGAACACAACTACAGTAGCCACTAACAACTTCATAGTGGCACATCTACATAAGCAAAACATGTCAAAATTTCCTTACTAGGGGATTTTTTACATTTGTTATAATCAAGCTGTTCTACTTTTATTTATGTATGACGTGACCTTTGCATTTTAAATATCTATCCATCCATCCATCCATCCACCCATCCATTTTCATCCGCTTATCCGTTACCGGGTCACGGGGGCAGCAGTCACCATCCAAATCACATTGCACCGTACCAACCCCCCAACCCTTCCTGCAGGTGGTGAGTCCACTGGAAGGTACCAACCGCCCTAACCAGGATTCAAACTTGCCCAGGAGGTGAACCCTGGGGTTCCACACCAATGACAGAGACATTGCCTCTGGGCCAAAGTGCCACGCATTTTAAATATATATGTTTAAATCATATATATATATACTTTCTTCCTTACCTTGTGTATATAATATGGAAGGTTTTTAACATTAAATGAAATACTATGGCTAAAGTGTCACAAAGTCAAGAAAACAGAGTATGAAGAAAGTCAAAAGCATCTGAAAGGTTTACACTAGAACATGCAGCTGATTTTGAAATCAAACTGAAGTCATCAGAATATTTTCACATGCAATTAGACTCCTTAGAAAAATTGCTGTCATCACCTTGTTGCTTTTCCCAGGAAGGAAATGTGCCCTCACACACACACACACACAGCTATTTTCATTTGCAAAATTAAATTGGTCAAAAGTAATCAAATTACGCTGCAGGTGAGTGCAGGTGCTCATTTGCTGCTGTGGTGACCACTAGCCCTAATGTGATTGTTCTGTCAGGTACGTTGACGCATCATTAACACTCCCTCAAACACACATGAATGTGCGTGCACAGACACACACAAACACATCCATCCTGTCCCTCTTGACAGCCTAATGGGGTCATTAGTTTGGAGACAAAGATTCCAAGAAAAACATATCTGCACGGTTCTGTTGTGGAAACCAGGAGTGGAACTAGCAAACATCTGGGATGGGAGGGACCTCTTTCCTAAGCTCACGACCACCCATCACATCTGACATCAAAGCAATGCTTCTAAATTTGTAATTTGCCCTCAATTATGGTGCCAGGAATGATATCTGCAGAGAACCATCACAGAACCCAGAATCATCGTGTCATACGCAGACAACGCAAACATCAATGCTGAGATTTTCTCTGGGATTGACCATGCTGGACAGGTTGTAAAGTGTCCAGATCAGAGGGACAGATAAGGTGGAGCAGTTTGGAGGAACAGTTAGAGAGGTGAGGCTGAGATGGTGGTGGTGAAGACTTGGTTGAGCAAAACAGGAAGGACCTCAGAGAAGATTTGTGAATATTGTGAAGGAAGACATGGAGATGGATGGTTTAAAACAGTGGTCCTCAATTTAATTTCCATCATGCCCTCCCCTTGGGGACAGAAATGTTTTCCCGCCCCCCCTTCCAACCCACACCCCTGCAAATAGAAATACTATTGAGAACCTGATAGCATGTATATTTATATCTGTACAAACCACTGTATGAGTTGCTGCTACCGGAGCGACTGGAGGCTTGTTATCATTTAAGCAGTGGTACACTTATGTCCAGCCCGCTTCCCCCAAGGTGGCCCGCCACCCTATTTGAGAAGTACTGACTTAAAAGCAGGGAAGGAAGGAGAACAACTGAACGTAACATACTGAACAGTAACAAACTGAAAATATGCTGTACAACCCTTTACCTGACTCTTAAGTCTTCTCCCAATTGGTTGATCCTCACCCTGTAGGCATCCAACCAAGTTGTAGTCATCATGTAAGTATACTGTATATCAGGTCCCTCCTGAACTTGTGCCCTCTGCTCTTTGTTTCCAGGTCATCAGTTGGGCAGACTTTGCCTCCTTTTCTGGACATCCAGGGCTATAGAAACCATTTTGACGGAGCGATCTGGCATAAACATTCGGAGAAATTCTGTTCCCTATCTGTGGCAGCAACAATAACGAATTAGTAGTAAATCGTAACCCTAACCCTTTTAACTTTTCATCGTCAATCTTTAACGTCAGCTACTTGTAAATCTTGTTGTGTAGTTGAATTGCAGTCCACACTCAACCTGCTGAATTCCGTAAGGCAGGTGTCAATTACATGTCAATTGCAGAAGAGAAGTAAGAGAGGCTACATCAACAAGAATAGATAGATTAGACCAGGGTTTCCAAACTATTCCATGCCAAGGCTACACAAAATGCATTAACTTCTGACCATGGACCTACAAAATATGTACGCCAAAGTTGAAGCTGTCACACGAGACACTTTCAGGTACCATCAGAAAATTGAGAATCTGATGATTACAGCAGGTTACTTGTTGTATGGTTCAGGACCAATGGTTGTAAAAAAAAAAAAATCCCTACCTTAAAAAAAAATCACTGAACAACAAATGACTGCTAATACTGAGCTCACAGTTCATAGACATTTTCCAAAAATTACTTTTCTGTACAATCTGTAAATGATAAACATAATTTTGTCATAGCTCTAAAAAGTACTTGAACAAAGGACAGGTAACTCAAGACAACGTCTAGATCTCATAACCTTTTAGCCATTGTCACGTTGTCTTACTGATCAGTTACCTTTGTAGGTTTCTTTAATGCATGAAATTTTTGTTCTGGCTCTGATGGCGATCTTTTCATGAATGGATTAATTATACATTATACAGTATTTTTTAGCAAGCATGATTGTGTGTATTCAGTTTCTGATGGCAGCTCACAAACCAGCCCGCAATGGGGTTCAATTCGGCCCACTTGATGGAGTTGATGGAGGAAAAAAAAAATGCTTCATGTTGGTGATGTTCATCCATCCATCCATTTTCATCCGCTTATCCATTATTAAATATGAATAATTTCTAACATACAGTATAACCTCAGTTGTTGAATGCCTTCCTTTTCAAACAATTCAGTTCACCAGTAAAGAATAATGAAATTGCTTTTCCTCTTTAAAGCTTTATTCTTTATTCAGTTGTATTTATCTTTTTTTTTTTTTTTTGTTAGATCTAATTAGTTTCATTGGTTTCGTGTATGAACTTGTGCACAAAATACTGTTTGAATAAGCAGTCATTCTCCCTCTCCTCGGTTTTCGTTTTCATAGATAATTTCCAGGAACTCATCTCTCTTATCGAACTTCTTAACATTTAAATACCACCGTTTTCCCTCACTGCTCTATTTTTTCCTCACATTCAACATCTCACAGTGCCTGCGTTACCCTTCTCCCTCACATATTCCCAACTCTATCTATGTTGCTGAGTAGGCAGATCAGCAAAGGAAAAAGACAGCTGTGAATACTTCAGTGCCTCTGTCTCTATTGACCCGCAATCAAAGCTCAAGAGAAATGCTGAGAATGAAATGTAGCCTACAGCCGTTCACTTCCTCTGGAAAAAGAAGGCTGGTGAATCCATTAATATCACTGATTGAATTCATTTTTTATATAGAACAATAAAATATAAAACCACAGCAAGAGGAAGTGCATTAAGACATTAAACTGACAGGAGAGAAAAAAAAAATAGTGAAATAGATAAACTAAATAAAGCTCTCCCCTTATTTCCGATATGGAAAACCTGGCCTACAATTTATTTTCAGTCCAACAAAAGCTACTATATCATTCAGCTTCTTGTAACTATTAGGACACTTGATTAAGTTATTAGTCCTGCAGGCATTGCCGTGACCTAAGTATAATACTTTTCAAAGTATTGCACAGGCCCTTGGATTTTTTTTTACTTGAACTATATATATATATACACACAGGAGCAACACCATCCTATATGATACCTAAGCCCAATGGCCTCAGCAATAAGAAGGTATGGGATTGATATTGGTTTCAGCAGATACTCCAAGTTCAGCAGATACTCCAAGTTGTTGTAGTTTTGTGTACCAACTCTGTACTTCAACAATGTATAACTTATATTATGAATAGAAATTAGGTCATGCCGCTCTGCAGTAAAGCTAAGGACTGTTTTTAACGACCGTAGCTAACTTCCGATATGAATGTTGTATTAGGATGCCTCAGTTTCTCTACCTAGCCTGTCATCGCAAATCTTTACCCCATAATTTTAACGTCAATGCATTATTTTTTCCCCCTATTCTATGATATTTGACACTAGTCTTTAATGGAATCACGTTGTAAAAACACCACTACAACAAATCCTATTTTGAAAGGATGCTTTCTCGATGGCAGGGTTCACCAATGTGGTGCCCTGTGGCACCCCATGGACAAGCTAAAGTGCCCATGGGGTATATTCAAAAAATATTACTAGTCAACAAGAGGGTCAAAAATTGGAGCAATGATGCAAGTCAAAAAGCTACTATATCATTCAGCTTGTTGTAACTATCAGGACACTTGACTAAGTTATTAGTCCGGCAGGCATTGCTGTGACCTAAGTATAATACTTTTAAGTATTGCATAGACCATTGGATTTTTTTTTTTACTTGAACTATATATTTATATTGGTTTCAGCAGATACTCCAAGTTGCAGTAGTAGTATCAAGCGTAAAGGTATCAGGCCATCCGTAGTTTTGTGTACCAACTCTGTACTTCAACAATGTATAACTTATATTATGAATAGAAATTAGGTCATGCCGCTCTGCAGTAAAGCTAAGGACTGTTTTTAACGACCGTAGCTAACTTCCGATATGAATGTTGTATTAAGATGCCTCAGTTTCTCTACCTAGCCTGTCATCGCAAATCTTTACTCCATAATTTTAACATCAATGTATTATTTTTTCCCCCCTATTCTATGATGTTTGACACTAGTCTTTAATGTAATCACATTGTAAAAACAACACAACAACAAATCCTGTTTTGAAAGGATGCTTTCTCAATGGCAGGGTTCACCAATGTTGTGCCCTGTGGCACCCCATGGACAAGCTAAAGTGCTCATGGGGTATATTCCGAAAATATTACTAGTCATCAAAAATTGTACTGTTAATGATGCGGACTTCCATGCATCATAAAGCTACGCATGTACACATGATCTGTTGAGATAAGCTGGACTTCATCCACTCTATGGTCATTTCTACAGAGATCTACTACCTTTTTTGTCAGCACTTTGATTTCATAATGAAAACTGTTCTGTCGCATCGGTTCTGCAATCCAGTTTCAATTTGCAGTGCAGTTATAAAGCCTTATACCAGTTTGCGTATTTGTTTTGTTTTAGTTGCTACATTTGAAAGATTACTGTTAAGACAAGTGCATCGGAGCCGTGGGTTGCCAATCCTTGTTATAAATATCCCTAAACATTTAGTGTGTGAGAACAGTGGGGTCCCTGTTGTGAAATAAAAACTCAAAAAAATATTGAAACATTATCCACTCCGTCAAAGTTCTGCGTATAAAGGCTGGATTTATAGCAACAACTTAAGAGAGCCCTGCAAGGAACACAAGAAGAAAACAAAGACCGATTAGTGGATATATACCTTTGTACTAAAATAGGCTCACTCATCACAGAGTCAGCTTGAAGAAAGCCCCTCCTGAGGGAGGTTGGAGCCTGCCTGCAGTGGCTTCGTGTACATGCAGACTTACAGCAATGGAGTGGCTGCTGTCTTACCCAACTCTTAAGGGAGGTAAGGGTGGGTGGATGGAAGAAAGTAAGGAGTAAGAGGGCATGGATTAGTGCAGAGGTTCCTAAAGTGGGGGGTGATCCCCTAGAGGGGTGCAGTGCTTAGCAGGGGGGCAGCAGATGGAAGGAATGAATGAAACGTATTCCGGCATATTGTTCAATTCTGTAAATGTTTAACAAGAGACTGACAAAAAAATGGATTGGTTGAGGGCGGTGTAAAATTAATATCTATTGCGAAAGAGGCCATTATTATTAGATCTCTCCCTCTTTTTTTGCTGTCTCCCATTCGCGCCCCCGCTCCTCCTCAAACACAATATGACCAAAGTTGGCAAAGCTAGCATAGAATGGACACGTTTAATGTTGATATGACCAAAATTGGCGATGCTAGCATAGAATGGACACGTTTAATGTGCGTAAAAACAGCTACATTTAAAATGTGTAAATAAAACGAGTCTGAAAACAAATTATGTGTATCCTGTGTTTACTTTGGTGGCTGGGGCATGGAATTTTTCTTTTGAACCAAAGGGGGGCCCACCAGGAAAAGTTTGGTCTTGATATTTTTTATTTATAGTTTCTTTCTGAAGATGCTTTGTGTGTTCATATGTCTATCATATATCTATCATTCTCTGGCGAGAACTCTGCCCATGCCACAATGATCTTAGGAGATGAACACATAAAAGCATCGACTTCAGGCTTCAAACACTGTTAACAACATCTATTTTATTGATTATTTAAGAGAAACAACAGGAGAGCAGTAACTTCCCCAGAGAGTTGTCTGACAAGAACTGACTAGCATCCTTTTGGACCTCATTTCACGAAAATGATTGTGTTTCTCATGTAATGAGGCACCATCAGCTGTTGTAAAGCGTGGGTAGTGTGATGGTTGGGGCTGGGTTTGTGTTGTTGCTTTAGGTTGGGTCAAGCATGGACTAGGTTCCTTAAGAACATGGTCATGGTGTGAAATTTTGGTACATATTTCTGATTTTTCTTTTCACCAAAGATGGTTATTCTGTATAATGTTTAACACCTGTTTTCATTCACATTTTTATATACACCTCATATGTTAGAGTTATTTCATGTAACTGCATGACACACTAAAAATGTATTTTTCATTGTACCATATTTTCCGGACTATAAGTCGCTCCTGAGTATAAGTCACACCAGCCAAAGGATGAAAAAAAGCACAATTTACAGGGGTAGCAGATACTGGTACATAAACTTTGAGCGCCCTCCAGTGGCTGTCATTGTGAAAATAACGAACATGTAAATTTTCACTGGTACAGGAGTAGCAGAAACTGGTACACAAGCCTAAAGTGCCCTCTAGCCGCTGTGCCAACAAATGAAAAGAAGTGCGACTTATAGTCCGAAAAATATGAAATAACAAACTTGAAATGATATATTTTAGGATATAAGTTGCACCTGAGTATAAGTCAAAACTGAACCAACGAATGAAAAGAAGTGCGACTTATAGTCCAGAGAATATGGTAATTGTTCATGATCTACCAGCACTCTTTTTGCTCCCAATCTACTCATTGGGCATCCCTGACCTCCTGTATTAACCAGACACGACTCAGTCACCTTATATGAATACAACTCATGCTCAATACAGTATATACCAAATATCCTGTATATACTGCCCCGTGTAGGAGTCACATCAGGAAGCAGGCAGGACCCAAATGAAGTACTTGTCTTGTCTTCAGGTATTGGTAATTTATTGACAAAAGCAAAGTAACAAAAATCACTGGCTTGCAAGAACAACAAACTCAGTACAAGGAATGAAGGAATAGAACCTCAAGGCATGAACATCAGGCATGAACCTCAGGGGAGGAACACCAAAGATGAAGGATGATCAAATGGCAAATTAGCCACCAGAGGAGTATAACTTATTTTTGTTATATCACCATGCACAGAATAGTCGTCGTCGTTATTCCTCTTCTGATGCCCTTGTTTAGTATGCAGTGGTATTTGCTGGACTTAAATACAAAAGGTCTAGCAATAGAATGAGGTTCTGTCTGCTGTTCTTATTTCACTTTCTGTCACACACTTGCATTGTGCATTGAATTCATCACTGCCATGAGGATCAGAGGCTGCTTCAGTTACAGACCATTCATTTAATACAAAAATGACTGTCTATAGGAAGCTGCGGGGTTCAAAAGATGAGCTGAGCGTGGAGGAGAAAACATACATCTGTCAACAGGGTCGGCTGGAAATGACTACTAAAGTTAGAAGATGATCTCGAAAAAAAAAAAAAAAAAAAAAGAGAGTGGTTTCGTGCTGACGGTGCACAACATTCCAGGTCCTTCATGCTGACGGTGCACAACATTCCAGGTCCTGGTCAGGGGGGGCTGTTAGGAAGTGATGCTTTCCTTTTGCTCATTTCTTCAGACATGTGGTGGTCGAATGGAGCATCAAGGGGATATCATGTGTCGTCTGCCTCAAAGAGCAACATGAGCCCAGACTGAGAAGTGTTAGGATGTTGCATTGATCTAAAAGTAAATGTAGGAAGAAAATCGGGCTTAGCCATATAAGACATTCTTCAAAGACGGAAGAAAGCACTGACTAATGGGCTCCATATGTCATGATGGCTCTGGTCAGTTGATGTGAGCCAAGTAAGTTTGATAGATGACCAGCGTGCACCTCAGACTGGAGGCAATGCTTAATGGAACTCAGTAGCGGGGTGCTGTACGGCAAATAGTGAAACGCTGCTTTCTGCAACCCGAGACCAACAGAATACTGTGAGAATGATCTGCGATAATTTACTTAAATAAATAAATAATAAATAAATAAATAAATAAAAATGCAAGTTGACGATGTAAAAAATTTTATGACGCACAACAAACACTTTACGTCATCTGCGATAATTTACATGTATTTTAAAAAAAATAAAATAAAATAAAAATGCAAGTTGAAGAAGCCAATTTTGCATACATATCACACAAGCTATGTATGATATTAACTTTAATGTTATTAATAATATTAGGCATAACAAACAGTATTTAAATGTCACACAAACATATGGCAAATTGATATAGGATAGGAAAAGATATTTCATTAAATATGAATAATTTTCAATATATTTGAAGAAAAATGTACGTATTGTTATTTATAGGCAATTATTCATATAAAATACTTTTTGGACTTTTAAACAAAATATTCTCTTGGCAGCATGTTTTAGGACCTAATCTTGCATTTTAAGGCATTTCGGGGACTTTTCATTTTTATGGATATTTTCACGATGGTAAGGCTATAGTAAGGCATGTTTTGGGTGATTTTTGAAATATTCATATAAAATACTTTTTGGACTTTTAAACACAAAATATTGTGTATTATGATTGTACTGATCTGGCACTATCACTAATCACTGATGTGTAACCAGACTGGGACAATGTTTTATTACAGAAAATTGTTAGTCATTTTTGTCTGATGTGTTATTACTACAAAAGAACTTCCCCTAAAAAGCAGATTTGACCTAAATAAAAAAGTTCAGTCTCAGTCTGTTTGTGTACCGTAATTTCCAGACTATAAGTCTCATCACAAACTTTGAACCCTGCGGCTTAAACAATGATGCGGCTAATTTATGGATTTTTACACGCTAACGAAGCTCATACAATTAGTGACTAATGACTTTTCTGGTAGACTAATGTGTGTTATACTAATAGCGTATGTCTGTCTGTGAATGGCTGTGTGCGTGGGGCGAGCTAGAGAGAACGGTAGCGAACGTTGAGACCCCAACTTCCCTGTTTCCGTTTACCTCTGCTGCAGACAAGCACAAAGTGAAGGGACATAGCCCCCAAGCTAAGGTTAGCTTCGGCCCTCTAGCAGATCACTAAGTCTCCCCTGTGCATCCTGGCGCTGAAGCGCGGAAGAAGCGCGAAACGTGTAACCAGTCGTGTTACATGCACTGTTCGGGAAAAAGCATTTATTATATTAATTTAATCTTACTGTGTAAATATCCCATGTTCTAACGTGGACACCTGCGGCTTATAGAGAAGTGTGGCATATATATGAACAATTATTTTTTTCTTCTTAAATTTAGTGGGTGCGTCTTATATTCAGGTGCGCTCAATAGTCTGGGAATTACGTTACTGTTCAGTCTCAGTCTGTCTGTGTGTATATGAGTACTGTACTAGACTCTTCAGGTGGAAGTTTTTTTCAAATACAGCAGCACTGTCACAACACCTCCCCATTGGTGTTGGCTTCTGCACAGCAGGTGAGTTCATAAAATATCATGTTAACATAGTTCTGGTTCGTACACCACTTCGTATCTGTTGCGCTTAATTATTTCATCAAAATGTTGTTTAGAAAAAAATCCGTCGGATAAAACCAATACATTTTACCTTAACAGAAGGCTTTTCCATGTTACTATGTATTATGAATTTGTGTGCAGCCATCCTTTCCTTTATTCAGTTTACACTGTAGAGATTCAGACACATGAAGGATGTAGGCGCTAACACCCAGACACAGCACTCCAGCCACCCTGCCCAGATGCCTGCTGTCAACCTCCCCACGATCAAAGCTCCCAGCTGAGGAAAGCAGACTGGAAAGCAGCCTGTGGACTTGCCACCTGCTGTTCAGCTGCTGTGAGCATGTAGGAGATTCTTTCTGTCTGTCCGCTCATGTGTCTGTCTCTGTCTCTGTAGGAAGTACACAGACACAGTGTGATTGCTCTACGTGCAGCGTTAGTACCCACGCTGTCAGCCAACAAATGAACACAAATGTCCAGCAAGTCCTCACATTTCTGTTAGAAATTAACTAACTAAATAAATAAATAAAAACATAAATAAACAACAATGTCAATGTCACAGTCTACTGCAAGTTATGTTTTAATCGTTTGTTATTGATTCCGGTTCTCTTCTTATTTGGAATTTTTTAGTAATTGATAGAAAGAAAAACCCAATTATTTTTATTTTTAAAAACATTATTATAACATTATATATTTTTTTCACTTTAAAAATAAAATGCAGGACATAAAAACAGAGCTGGTCTTGATTGACAGCTGTGATCACATTTGCCATCACTTATTGTCTTGTAGAATCCAACCTGTTTCTGATCACCAACTTTGCCCACTTCAGTATTCTTATCTTTTTAATTTCAATCCTTTTCCCATTGCCTGGTTGGGTAAACAACAAAAATATCAATTAAAAGCATAAAATGACCTTTAAATTAAAGAACATAACGGCACCACTGGGACTCATCCTACATACTGTGTCTTATATACTGTGTATCCTTTATCTAATGGCTGCAGAGATATTGTTTCCTTACATATGATAGCGAACGGCATTGAGTTATTGATCAGCTCTGACCCTTATAGCACTCTGTAGCCACAAAGGTCACAAAGGTCCACCCTAAGAAATAGTGCGGTCTATACTATATATGAAGACACACACACACACAAACAAAGAGAGCTCACTTCAACATTGTATGATTATATTCCCGTTTAAAACCTTAAGCAGATGTTGTGCCCGCATAGCAGGCATAAAAAAAAAAAAAGAAAAATAGAAAGTAAAGCAACACAAGCAGCTTCTGTATGGTTGTCTCTCAGTCTCAGTTTATTCACTTTTCGTCTTTTTTTCGGAAAAGTGCTTCCCTGACAATGTGCAATAAAGCATGAACAATGGAATACAGAGCAACGCAAGATCTGCTGCAAGTCAAGAAAACTGAGAACAATTTCAAACATAAATCAAATATGTTTTAAATATTAAATTACCATGGGGGTGGGAGGCGGTCAGGAGCAGATAGATGGAGGGTTAGTGTGAACTAAGATAAACGACATGCCAAAGTCATGCATAAAGGCTAAAAAGGCTTGTATCATTTTCTACGCCATCTATTGGTGAAATGTTGGTATTGCAGGGAAATGCAGAAGTATAATGATAATATAAATAAATCACATAATTTGGAAACGTTTGGCTGGCCGGATTGAAAAGCAGAACGGGCCTCATCCGTTCCACGGGCCTTAGTTTGCCCATGTCTATTCTATGGCTTCGCTCCTAAACTGTTCTCAGCATGTGTGTATATGTGTCTGTGTGAGAGGGAGGTGGTGGGAGAGAGAGCAAGAAAAAGGTGAGAGAAAATTATAGATTGAACCGAGGTTACAGAGTGTCGGAGAACAAAATGGAAATATGGAAGACCGGAGAAACGGAAAAGAAAGGTTGTAAAGGTGAGCGGGTTTTACAGATAGCACGGGGAGGCAGGCAGGAGGGGTCCAGATGTCCATTTAAGTCAAAAGTAAGATCCTGCTGTGCTGCGTCTAAAAGCTTTTTCTGTTGACAGCAAGAAAAAAAACAGACATTTTGACTTCTCTCTCTCTCTCTCCCACTCACACATACAGAGAGAGAGAGAGAGACAGAGAGAGAGAGCAGGGTCATCCTTACCCTTTCTCTTACGCTCTCATTTTATTTATATTTTAAATATCAAGTGCCACTTAAGCCCATACACAGGTTTTTGCTGACAGTGTTCAATGCAGAAATTGGCTCCTCCGCAACACTCAGCATTTCCAGGCTGGCGTTCAAGAGAGGATTATTGGACATAATCCAGGAAAGCTTCTGTTGTTTATTACTATAAAGACGTTTTTGTTTTTTTTCTTTGTTTACTATGATTTATAAAGACCGATGTGGAGTCACGGAGTAGTCATAGTCTTGTGCACCAGTGGATCAGAGAATATAATTTTTAGATTATTTCTTTTAACCCTTGTTGTAATATTATATTATAACAAGGTGATAAGGTTCGTTGTCCATCATTTTGAAATGAAATGGAAATTGAATTTAATTTCTTATCTGTTTATTATATTAAGCTTCAGTTGTCCCAGATTTAGTGTTAACGCAAAACCAAAGTTTGTTTTCATATGGAAAAATTCTACATAACAAAACATGCACTATTGCCATCAATTTTTCAATATATATATAAAGTTTGGTCCGCGACTTCGTCCGGCTTTTAATTTTGGCCCAATGTGAATTTGAGTTTGACACCCCTGTATTAAGGTGTCTCAATACTTTAACAAGAGAAAAGACTGAGGTGTGAATATGTTCAAAGTAATAATAAAAATAATAATAATAAAACATCAAGGAGATCACTGGTTGTTTGCAACTGATGGCCTTTCTTTCACATGTTGTCCCTGTTGAAAACTCCCTGGTTTCCCTGGTGTCCCAAAACATGCTTTGGCCACTCTAAATAAAATGCAACCTAATTAAGCTGTAGAAGATGAGTGAATATTGTTGTCAAACTCTTGGATAGTATCTCACTCTGAAGGAAAAAGTGTAGAGATCATTTTTAAATTTGTTCTAAAATGTGTCAAAATGCCTTTGAAATCACAATTGTTCAAACGATCCCCTTAGGAATGCTCCATATATATTATTTTAATTAATTTTTTTTGTGTTCTATAAAGACATAAATAACAATACTGAAACAAAGAAAACTGCACAATACCTGTCATGATTTAAACCGGTAATGACCCAAATGCAGGTGGCGCTTTGGCCCAGAAGCAATGTCAATGTCAATGTCATTGGTGTGGAACCCCAGGGTTCACCTCCTGGGTTCGAATCCTGGTTAGGGCAGTTGGTACCTTCCAGTGGACTCACCACCTGCAGGAAGGTTTAGGTACGGTGCAGTGTGATTTGGGTGGCAACTGCTGTCCCCGCGACCCGGTAACGGATAAGCGGATGAAAATGGATGGATGGATGGATGGATGGTTGGATGGATGGATGGATGGATGGATGACTCAAATGCAGGCTCAGACGACGTTAAGTGAGAAACAAGGATTCATTTTCTAATTCAACAGGAATCACAAAGAACAACAGTTAAAGCCAATCTGGATGTTAGCTACCGCAGTGGCTGAACAAACCATCTGACGACCAGTGGGAGAAAGGCCAGGGTATTTATGCCGTCAGAGTGATGGGTTGATTGAAGGCAGGTGCTGAGGAACGGCAGGTGTGCTTCAGTGATTATCCAGGCAGAGTTAGGGAAACGCCCACAACACAGACAGAGACAAGTGCCCAACACAAGAATGGGGAAAAACACAGGGAAAAACAGGGAACGACAGTCACGACTGTCATCGTGACAATACCATAATGAGTATTAAACCCAAAATGTCATAGGTACCAGGAAAAAGCAAAAAAGTGCAAACATGTTTCTCTTTAAGTCAGCACAATGCAAATCAAGCGATCACAAGGGAAACATTTTTTTCTCCTGTTCCTCTGGGATCTACCAGCCTATATATCACAGCCCATCACAAAAAGGCTTTGACAAATCACAGTTTAATTCAGAGAAGAAACAGCTGCTCCTCTCAGTGGCTTTTCTAAGATCATCTTACACATGCTCCCTCTGGTGGAAAAGATTACTAGAAGGACATTTAAACATTTACACGTTTGAAATACGACTCCTTTGTTAGCCTGCAACTTTATTTCAATACGATACCAATGACTTTATTTGGCAATTTGTTTTTTATACCGATATCGGCACTTGATTTTTAACCCAATAAAACACATGACAAATACTGGCCATTTAACAACCTTGATATGTATTACATATTAGTCCTAACAATTTACATCATTTTTACACACTATAACCTAAATAGTTTAACTGCTATCATTAAGGGATGTCTAATGGACCTGATCAGATCAAGTCCCTGCTCTCTTCTGGTTAGTGGTCATGTGACATGAATGGATCAGTTCAAATTTACAATACCAGAGGAGTGCTGCAGCACAAAAACCTGTAAGTAGTAAACAGAGGTGGGAACAAGTCATTGCTTTGCAAGTCACAAGTAAGTCTCAAGTCTTTGCACCCAAGTCCGAGTCAAATCTCAAGTCAAGGCAGGTGAAGTCCGAGTCGAGTCCAAGTCAGGACTGAAAAGTGTCAAGTCAAGTCCCATGGCTTGCGGTTTCTGTTTCGAGTCCTTTTCGAGTCCTTTTAAAGAAAATAATAATATATTAACCCAAATCACTGCCGCGCGTTTTTTGTTGACCACCTTGCAGTTTTTAAATCCGAACAACACGATCTTTGGTATCCGTTTCTCTCACCCGCGCGTTGTTTGACAGCTCTTCCACATCGGTTGTCCCGCAGATTGACTTGCTCGATGCAATCGCGTCAAAACAACGTGGGTCTAATTTGATTGGATGTTGTGCCGACAGCACGTACACACACAGACGCACGCACGTACGTACGCGATGACAGATACAGAGCGCTCCTTAATAACTTACTTTATAATCTTCAGGTTTGGGAGAAAGTATCAAGTCTTGTCGAGTCAAAGGGCTCAAGTCCAAGTGAAGTCACGAGTCATTGACGTTAAAGTCCAAGTCGAGTTGCAAGTCTCTTTACATTTTGTCAAGTGGAGTCTAAAGTCGTCAAATTGATGACTCGGGTCTGACTCGAGTCCAAGTCATGCGACTCGAGTCCACACCTCTGGTAGTAAGTAACCGTAAAAGATCTAGGAGTGACACATGAACTGTTTTTTTATTAATTAATTAGTATTGATACTCAATACTAGTGGTGATTCAGCAAAGTCTCACCTTTCTTCGTGTAAACTCCCCATCTCTGTATTTCTTCCCCTTCATTTTCAATAAAACAATTGTCATGGTCAACTTTGTTCTGTCCCTGGGATGAACAAAGTGGTCAATTGTTTATAGGTAGAGTGGTGGGGGGGTGCAGTCCTACAAATTGTCTGCAGCCAAAGGAAATGGAGCCAAAGGTTTATCCTCTGCTCCTTGTTTTGCTCGATATCTGCTGTGTGTGCATGCATCTAAAATTAGCCAACTGGAGAGAAAAAAAAACAAGGCTCGAAGTCACACTTTTATGGGGGAGAAAAAACAAATAGGTGAGCAACTACAGTCTCAATAAACAGCAGCAATGATTCAGCATACACTATTAATCACTGCAATGACGTTTGTTGGTTTTTCATGGGTAACACTCTCTGCTAACAGTGACTGTGAACAAAGCACCACATAGGAAAAGGCTGAGGTGATTCATAGCTTGGTTTCATGACAAACTGAAACAAAGAAAGTTAGGTCATTTAAAATTGTTCAGTCTGACTGGCTCAGCGCCTTTGTATGCCTGAATGACAAATGATGTTATCACCTTCCAAAAGAATTCCCTTTTTTTTCCCTTTGAATGACTGACCTCTGTGGGCCTCTGAGTTCACTGCAGTTGTTTATCTCATAATTTGGCCATAGGGGGAGCTCTTATTAAAGCACCAGTGAGAACAAACCAGACAAAAACAATGGATATTGATTCAAATTTCTAGGTTACACAATATACAATATACATATATATTTATATAAAAATATATAATTCATTAAATAATATATTTGCATTCTGTCTTTGGGACATCTATTGATTTCTGTTATAAAGTCCATGCAAGGCTCGAACTTAAAGATAGGGGCAGTGTGGAGAAGGTGTTTGTGAGGTAACCTTCAAGCTCTCTGTAAAAATTGTCTCTGGCTCTCATTTTTCTATTTCCCTTTTTAAATCTTTGCTGTCCATCTTGCCCATTACCTCCATGGCTCAGTTGTTCATATCTTTTTTTATTTCTGTCACTGCACGTCCCTGTCCCTGCTTGTCTTGTCCCAGACCACTTCAGAACAACCTTGTGGGCAATGATGTCTTGATGAATAGAGTGTTTTCAAACCAACGTTAAGGCAGGATTCATTTTAAATCCCGTCATAGGTCAAGAGCTTTTTTCAGCAGCATTAAAAGTTATCTCTTCAAAGTTTTTGTAGATACAAAAGTTACATATTATCTGTGATCCTAGGAATTCTGTGATAACGACGCAACATAACTTGATTTTCTTTTTTTTTTTTTTAACAGAGGCGGTGGGTCCAGGATGTTGTAATTCTTTAGTATGTGTTTGTCTTGGTAAACTACTCATATTGTTACTCCTTCAGTTCACTGAGCAAAAAGGACCAATTAGGGTATGCAGGAGACAGGGGTATGTTTAAGTGTGTTATTTTGTGAAGTGCAGATAATTTTCTTTGACTTTATTGAGGATCACAACTTCACATGAATGAGCCAAGCACCCTTAATGCATGCGCCAGAAAAGTTCAAACTTCAATCCTCCATCTTAGCTCCACATAAGAAACTGACAATGCACCAGTACTACAAAAACATCTTATTTTTACAGTAAACTAAATCTTCTACAGGGCATTGTCACATATTCATACTTTGTACATGCACATCGTCTTCTTTTTCTTTCGGCTTTGTCCCTTTTTTTTCAGGGGTTGCCCCAGCAAATAATTGATTTCCATCTCTCCCTGTTCTCTGTATCTTCTACTCTGACTTCAACTATCTGCATGTCCTCCCTCACTACATCCACATATCTCCTCTTTGTCTCCTACCTGGTAGCTCCATCTCTAACATTCTTCTCCCAATGTATCCACTGTCCCTCCTCTGCACATGTCCAAACCATCTCAATCTGGCTTTTCTTGCTTTTTCTCCAAACCTTCCTGTCTGTGTTGTCCCTCTAGTGACCTCATTCCTGATCCTGTCCATTCTTGTCACTCCTAGAGAGAATCTTAGCATCTTTAACTCTGCCACCTCCAGCTCCGCCTCCTGTCTTCTGCCTATTGCTACTGTCTCTAAACCATACATCATGGCTGGTCTCACCACCGTCCTGTAAACCTTTTCCTTCACCTTAGCTGACACTCTTCTGTCACAGATCACTCCTGACACTTTTCTCCTGCTGTTCCATCTTGCCTGTTCTCTATTCTTCACCTCTCTTCCAGTCTCCTCTGCTCTGAACAGTTGATCCTCTTCTTTCTAGTGCAAACCTCCACCTCTCTAGGTTCTCTTCTAGCTGCTGCCTACTCTCTGGCAATCACCAAAGTAAACAAGAAGGGGCTCAGGGCCGATCCTTGATGTAGTCCTACCTCCACCTTGAAGTCTTCTGTCCTCCCAACAGCACACCTCACCACTGTTGTACTATTCTCATACATGTCCTGCACCAAACTAACATACTTCTCTGCCACTCCTGACTTCCTCATACAAAACCACAATTCCTCCCTTGGCCCTTTGTCATATGCCTTTTCTAAATCTACAAATACACAATGCTACATTGTGTATTTGTAGATTTAGGTCCTAGATGTAGGTCCTTCTGACCTTGTCTGTACTTCTCCATCAGCATCCTCAAGGCTTTGTACATGCACATAGGCTTCCATTTTTTATAGCAAAGCCCAAAAGTACCGTGATTTTTTAACTACTGAGTGCACCTGAATCTAAGCCCCACCCACTAAATTTAAAAGGAATATAATAATTGTTCATACATTGGCCGCACTTCTCTATAAGTCGTAGGTCTCCACATGGTAACATGGGATATTTACATATTCACTTTTAATAAATAAATGTTTTTTTTTTCTGAACAGTGCCTTTAATACGGATGGTTACACATTAGCTCTTTCCTCCTCCGGTGCCCCAACCATAGTTGAATTCCTTCTTATGTGCTTGTAATTTTGGATTTGTTGTTTCTCAGGTCATTGGTTCCTTAGACACTGGAACCAATGACTTTTTGTGGCTTTTTGGGTTATCCTCACCTGGATCTTTTTTTTCCATGGCAAACCGTTTGCCCACAGCTCCATTGTCGTCAGTCTCCTTCGTTGCTTCATCTCTTGGAATCTGCCCCAACGCCTTCGTCATCTCCTCGTCCCCAGCCTCACCTTTTGAACTTTGCAGATTTTACAAATAAAATCCCTTTGTACTCACATTGCTTTTTCTCTGTGTCTACTCCTGGGTTCAACCACCTTATTCTCCTCAAGAGGGAATAGTAACAAATAGCAATATTGAGGAACTACAGCTCCACCTCTTCACTAAAATAGTACCCAAGGAAAACGGCAATAAATATATGTCAAAAGCAGATGACACATGGAAAATGTCTTTAAAATTGGTGTGTAATTGGAACACTTGCCCATCGGATCACAGCCAGCTTAGCATAGATATCTGATGCATTTTGGCTTATCTTTGTTCATATCAATAAAGGCCTTGGGCACAATCTCAGTTCACAGCAGGATCCAATTTTACAGCCCCAATTCTTCACTGTTATGAGCAACGAAGTGGGTGCAGCCAATAAAGACTTTTGCTGTTATGATTCTTTCTTTCTTTTCAGGCTGGTAGGGCCGAGTGTAGGGATAGGAAGTAATAAAAGCCATAAGTTGTGTCTTTTATGACATTAGCTACATGTATAAATGTCAAGGTTATGACTTTTCTCATTGTTATTGTGAATGCATTTTTTAAGGAGGAATAATTTACCCAATGTTAAGAATATATGGATTGTTGGCTTAAAACATTCAAACACAGGGGCACACACACTCTGCACTGCTCTCTTTTATAGAGTAACTCACATTCCTACCCTGGTTTTTCACTTGTTATTTCTGTTATTTTTCTTTTTAGGAAACAATCAGGACATGGATTCTTTTCATTATCTTATTCAAATAAATGGACACAGTATAATCATAAAATTTAAGCCAACAAAATAAAATTTTATGTGTGCTGTTTTTTTTTTGTTTTTGTATTTTTTGGTGGGGTAGGGTTCAATTTTTTTACGTCAAAAATCATTGTGAATTTGGGCCAAACAGATTAATTGAACTCAATGAAAGAAATCTAACAATAAAAGTGTATTTTGTGGGTTTAAACCAGTGGCAGCTTAGGAATTCTGGTTACACTTTGTCCTGTCCGGAGCTAAAACCTCAGCTTTTTTTTCTTTTTTTTTTCTAATACCAATCTCATCAACAGCTACTGCTCCTGAACCCCGACCTTCACAGCCAGTGAGCGACAGAGTATGAGCATGTTTTGCTGTGCTCTTTGTTCTCGTGGCATTTGGAAACAAAATATTTTTCTTTTAATGAATCAAAGAAGCAAAAAGGGCACGATCTGGTGTTTACATTTAGATTCTGCCCTGAGGAGAAGGAGAGAGGAGGAGGTGGAGCAGAAACGTGGATATGTTTGAGGTATTTCTAAGAAAAAAAAAATCCCCTAAAGCCTTTTAGACTTGAAGAGATTTTCTGCCACAGAAAGGTATCTTTTACGTATAATCAGTGTGATCCAACAAGCGATATGACAAACCTCATCCCTTCTCTCCTCCTACTCCTTTTCATCTAATCTCCATAAAAAGATGAAGTCTCAGAAAGTTTGTTTTCTATCTACCGCCAGTAAACAAGTAAATAAAAAGACTCCGCAGAGCCATGACAGCCTCTCACCGGCTGTTCTCCCACGTTTTCATAACAAAACTACTCCCCCAAATGTATGAGGACACTGACGAGCTGTGATTTATTTAAAGAGAGGAGAGGCGAAAGAAAGGAGCGGGAGCGAGAACAGATGTAGCTGGGAGATGAGAGAAGACATGCGGCTGAGACAAACGGAGGATCGGTATGGGGAAACGAAAGGAAGGGAAAATAGTAAACGGAACAAAGAAAGGAACCGTAGCAGGTGAAACAGGGAAAAGAGGTCACGAGACAGGGAACAAAGTTGTGAATAAAACTGTGCAAGGAAACAAGCAAAGAACAAAATAGGAGGATGGAGAAGAAGAGGTGAAAAGTTGACTAAATTAGATACAGACAATGACACACACTTTTTTTTCCGACAAGGTGAAGAGTACATAATGTGTGACAAAACTGCTTCCATGTGCAGAGATTGGGGCAGACGCCATGATAAGTTAGTTTTTTTCAAGATTCAATGGCAACTATCTTTTAAAGACCCTGTCTAGAGATTTCATAGAAAACATTTTCCACATTGCAAAATGATAAATAATACATATCTAAAACATGACACTGTTTATGCCCCGTAAGGCTTTTTATCATGAACATCCTTTTTTTTTTTTTTTTTTTTTTTTTTGCCTGGTTCCACGCCTCCCTTCCATTTCTTGTCTCTCCTTCTTCTCTCTGTCTCTCTATCTTGTTTACTTCTCCTCCGGTCCTTGGAGTGGGATGCAGGTCAATTCTGCACACCTGAATATTGAGCACATTGTACAAATAGCTGTATTTGTGCACAGAGAACACCACAAGGGATTAGGGTGTGTGTATGTGTGTGTCTGTACCTGGGATAACTCCATTTGTGGGTACAATCTTTTGGAAAGATACTAATGTGGGGACTCTCATTTGAAGGTTCATATGTATTTATGTATAAGTAAGAATTACTGTCGGATCACATTACAGTTCGGGAAAGGATTAAGACTAGTCATATATTTTTAATGTTTAATATTAAGATTTGGAAGGCAGTTATTTATGAGAAGCACTCACAAAACACAAACAGCAGTTTATTTGTATGTGTGTGTGCAAGTATACACTAGGAGTACGCGTTAATCAGCACAAGGGCGAACAAACTGTGCAGCTAGCGGGGAAGAATCGAAGAGGCCACGACTCAATCTTAAACTCCTGCGACATCAAATTAATCATCTCACTAATAAAGGCATTTTTTTCCATGTTCTTTAAAAAAAGGCAGGTGGAATGACCTGCCAGTCAACTACTTCCTTTTCCTTCACCCTCCTTGCGTACACACTGTGTCTCTTTCCCCTCCACTTTTCCGTGCAGTAGGAATGCTAAGAAGATGAATATGTTTTCTACCTGCTTAAGATTTGCAGGTGCATACACAGTCACAGATGGAAAAATACAGTATGTCCGCATTTGCTGAGGTGTTTTTTAACACGGTAGCTTTATGCTAGTGATCAAAAATGGAAGGACAGCTCTAAAAACAGGGACGGAGACATCTAGATTGATCGGAGAAAAAGAGAAGAGTGGAAGAACACAATCAGTTTTAAAAAAAATGGCTAGAAAAATGTCAGTACGGCGAGAACACAGATGTAAGAAACAAAGTTTGGTAACACAATTGTGTGGTTTCACACTTTCGAGAAAATATTTCATTGATTTTACCATTCCTCAATTGGTTCCTGATGGTGAGTCCTAGAACTTACATACAATTCCATTTTACTCAAATACCGTATATAAGTCGCTGTGAGTATAAGACACACCAGCCAAAAAATGCATAATGAAGCAAGACACAGCAGCCAAAAAATGCATAATGAAGTCACTTCAGCACATAAGTCGCACCACGTATGAGTCACTTCAGCACATAAGTCGCACCACCCAGTTAGAGTGCCCACTAGCGGCCGCTAGTGTGAAAATAACAAACATGTGAAATTATATATTTTAATATATGTCACAAACCCACCCAAAGGATAAAAAAAAGTGCGACTTATAGTCTGGAAAATACGGCACATAAGAAAACAGAACCCAGTGTTTCCCATTAACTGCTTAAGAATGTAGCAGCGGCCTCAGTCTAAAATGACTATTAAAAAATGAAAATAAAAATGAAACAGTAATTATAATAAACAGTGCAGTGGTCCCTCTCTGTATCGCGGTTCAATCACCAATTTAACACCAAAACACCGTAGCTCGAGAACGTCGTAAGCCATAAAACAAGGAAGATTTTGTATCTATACCGATACTGATGTATAAAATAATACATTTTGGCTCTCCATCTCCATCATACGATCACAAATTCCACCTTTAATGTCAATTGTTCGTTGATATTTAAAATGACAAGATCCTTTCTGGAAAACTTTCCAAAGCCCTCATAGACTTTTTCAGTACCTACATTGCCCGATAAAAAACGTTGTCTATATTTTAATATTATTTTGTGAAAAAAAAATATGTCAAGTGTAAATGTATGAAGCTTTCTCAGTATTTTTGCCAGTGAAGGTGTTGACCTTAAGTGGTTGAGAAACCTGTCAGTTATGTGGTTCCCATGACAGTGTTTCGGGTGAAGGAGGGTGAGTGGTAGTGTGTGTTTGTATGGAAACGGAAGATCGAGAGAGAGGTACCAGATCTGCGGTGAATATTACAAGTTGTTTTGGCGTTGGCTCTGGCCCACTGTATCCTGTGTACTCCTGGCTGATTAAAACATGAGTCAAAGGCACTTGACGGTATCATCATTGCGTGTGAACATCAGCCAATACCGATGTTAATCGGATGCATCGATGCATGCCTAATGAAAATAAAATAAAAACTATTTATAACATTATTATATATCACTCAATATGAAAAAAGTACCTGTATAAAATAATCATTGTATTATTCACATTGTATTATGTATGTGTGCATGGGAATGTAGACGATGTATATCAATATAAAACACAATATATATTTTATATATAATAGAAATAAGGAGAGATGAAGCAGAGACTTCAAAAAATTGAAGAAATTTGCCTTGTGTTCGCAGGCAAAACCTGTAACCCAGCAAGTGATTCGCCTCAGTATTTATCACTGTTGTACATACAGTAGAAAGTCATTGAGAAAATGTATTACCATAAAACACTCGGACGGAAAGATATTGATCTTTCCTTATTGGCTGAACACACTGTAATGTATGTACACATTGACTGTGCATTTTTCATACATTCTTACATAAAAAAAAATCTCTTTAAAGATTTAAAGAGATTTTTTTTTATGTAAGAACCCCTTTTAAAGGGTTTTTCCTCATTAAAAAAAGCTTCTTAAAGCTCTCTGCCTTTATAGGATAACATTGTATTTTAGCTCATTAGACAACTGAGTTGTACTACATGAAAGGATGAGGTCTGTCAGACATACTGTAGTTCCTAAGATAGATAGATAGAAAGATAGATAGATAGATAGATAGATAGATAGATAGAAAGATAGATAGATAGATAGATAGATAGATAGATAGATAGATCAAAAAATCAAATGCGTGGAAAAACAATCTGCGATAACTGAAAGAAAATCTACTTTTAATGTAGCCAGAGAACATTGACTAAAAGACAGAATCTGTTATTTGATGATGGCTGGTGCGGAACAAAACTGGAGGTTGAGGATTGCCAAGCAGAGAGCTCCTGTGGAGCAGAGGAAATTCCTAGCCTGCCTGTTCCAATGGACAGAGCTGTCACTGTCAAAACTTAAGTGTTCTTTAGCGGCTTGAATATACAGTATGTATATATAGGTGTTCAAATGGATCATCAAATTCTCATTTTTTGCCACTTTTATTTGCATTGTTGATTATAAACAAACAGTTGCAGATTGGATGGAGGTCCTTTTTTGCATCACATAATTTGAAGTAACTAAGGAACTTTTACCTAAAATACATTTTAATTTTTTTTTTTTTTTTTTTAACTTTTACCTAAAATACATTTTAAATTTAATTTTTTTTTTTACTTTTACTTGAGTACATTTTTAGATAGGTACTTTTACTTGGCAATCCTCAACCTCCATTTATTGTTCAGCACCAGCCGAACAGGCCACAGTCTGCCTAAATTAAAATGGGAAATCCGCACGCACACTGAATTCCCTTTCAGTTAACGCAGATCGTTTTTTAACTTGCATTTACTTTTTTTATTCAATAACTGGTTCTTTTCCAATGTAGCAAAGTAAAATACTTGAGTCAAGTGTACTTGAGTAAAAGCAAAATTACCAATTCTCAAAACAAATTAAAAAATTACTCTAACTAATCAATTACAGTAATTTGGGTAAATGTAATTCATTACTTTCTGCCTCTGGTAAACAAACTAAGATTCACAAACAAGGTCAGTTAAGCATCCTCTCCTGGTTGATACAGTACAACTTAGCAACTATGAAGAAGTCTAGAGCTATGTGATCCTCCAATCATTTTATTTCGACAAGCCATGCCAGTGAGCTATTGAAAATGTGACTCACGTCACAAATGTTTGAACTTATTCCCATAGCCAACCAAAGACCAGGACAGCGGTCTGGCAGGTAAAACCGAAAAACGATCATGAAAGTTTGTCATCATAGACATGATGGAGAAGTTAAAAATAAAATGACAATAAAAAAAGAACATGACATAGACTGCAGGTGGCAAACACTCAGTAGTTGACCTGCAGACATTAAACAGAACTAAATGAGTTCTGGTTAGACATTTGTTTCATGTTAGATAACAAGACACCTTAGGAAAGGCTCCTTTGGATTTAAAAAAAAAAAAAAAAGGGTTGTGTGACTCCTGCCTTCAATCAGCCAGCCAGTGTTGAAAGACCTTGAAGACTTATGTGTTGTATTTTGAAATATTTTCCACTCCTAAAGTTTTGTGTGATTGGTTGTGTTTGGTTGAAAAGTGAAACGTAAAGTATATGACCATCGTAGAGTCAGAACATCTGAAACTCTTTGATATGGACACTGTAATGCCCAGCCAAAAAAAGGTAAGGTGATGAAACTATGACACATAACTCTCAAACTGTTGGTCAAAGGTAGTAAAAAAAAATGTCTTCATACTTTCTGAAATTTTGTAATGTGTAAGAAAGGGTTATATTTTTAAAGTTTTTTTTTTCTGAACGATGCTTAGTGGTGAGCAACCAAAAAAAGTCTTTAATTAAGGACAACCTACAACTGTGAGATACTTGTCATTTAGGAGTTGTGATAAGTAAAAACAGAGGAAGAGGGTAAAAAAATGTAGCACGTTTAAGGCTACTCTGACAACCTCAAATACTTTCTGGGTTCAATCCAGGCTCTGCTACACTGCAGTAAAGGAAAAAAACGAAAAAAAAACTGGACTTTACTTCCGACGTCCAAAAGTGATTCGCAGAGAGATGAAGCCATGACTGTATCATAATCAATATTCTTCTCACAAAGTCTGCTATAGCACTTTCTGCTTTCTGTAAAGGTCAAAGGTCATTTTCTTGGGAGATATGTAATATCCTGACTGACTTAACCGATCATTGTATTGACATAGACAGACGAATGACGATGAATCAACTGCAAGCTCCCCTTAATCCAGCTGCTATAATCATGTCTTAAATCAGTTTATTTATCAATGCTCCGTTGAAGCTGCGCAATATTTACACCTCTGCCCTCATTATGTTGGTAAGAGGCTACAGCCAAGTCAAATCATCCTTCCAACAATGGCAGAATATGAGGCTTATGTTCCTTTGAATTTTTTAACATTTTTTACTTTTGGTGGATTCTATTTCTAGAATCTGTCTTCACTTTTTTGTTTAATTTATTTAAAAAAAAACATATATACATATATATATCTACACTCCTATAATTCTCATTTTCAACTCAAATTATTCTTTTTGGGAATAGGTTTATTAAATGTATTTTACATGTAGACAAGGCAACCATAAAGCATGTGGTTAATTCACAGAGCAACAACAAAAACACACAGGAATATAGCATCGACTACAGGCATGCTCTTCTCCAACATTTTTTTTTCAACACTTTCTTAAAGCTCATAGTCCTCCCAAAACTCATGGACTTCTCCAAACTAACAGAATAACAGAACTACAATTATCCCACCAAGAGAGGTCTATATACCCAGAGCACCAGGTGACACAAGTGAGACTAATAACAGCGACACAGGTGAGGCTGAGAGCCAGGCCTTCTTGAGCAACATCAGTCTGTGACCTCACAAATGCGCTTCTGGTAGAATGGTCAAAAATTCCCATAAACACACTCCTAAACATGGGGTGTCACTTAAGTTCATATGTGAGTCAAGGCAGGTGAGCAAATACTTTAAGCCATATAGTGTATATACAGAAAGTCTGAACATATATTCAGATGGATTTTTTTCGTACCACAATCTTGAACACAGTCGTTTTATTACAGATCTTTTAAATGACAGCCTTTTCACCATTTCTTTTTTTTTGTTGTTGTTGTTTTTTTTGTTTTTGTTTTAGTATTGTGTTCAACTTTTTATGTAACTTGATTGCTGTGTTGAATTTTGAAACACTGTCCTTGGTTGGTGTTATAGAAGAATACAATATTCCGCATACAGCACTGCTCTTTGACCTGCTGCAGTAATACGAGAGGATTCACAAACACGTTCGCCATAAATCTTTCCTCCAGCCTTGTCTTCTTTTACTTTATGTTTTCTGATTCATTACCTTTGTTTCTTTTTACTCCATATATCTTGTGGAATTTTAATTCACCTTTTAGTAACTTGTGCCTATTTATTTCATAAATTCCTTACTTCCAAATGCTTTTTAGAATCATGGAGAAATGTATTGTGTAAATACAGGGAAAAAAAATCACTCTGAAATTCAGACCAATGGTGGATTTAGGGTCAAATTTTCCCAGTCCCTAATCAGGGATGGAGACTTAAGGTATTTACAAATGCAGCCAACCAGTGCCAGCCAATTAACTGTAACTGCAAGAAATGGGTATTTTCTTTTCGCAAATAAGACAGGACAGAAAGTACTGAGACTTAAAGCAACTGAAGCTCAGTTAATTCATGATTAATTGTGAATTGAATTTACAATTAATCAAGTCAAAATGCAATTCCTAAATATGAAAAAAAAAGAAGGTCTGTATACAACTGGAACAGAAGGCCAAGCACTGTATATGACTGCATAAGACTAACCACACACACACACAAAAAAAAACATGTATTGTCACTTTTAAAATCCTTAACTATTCCTTTAAAGAGAGGGAATCAACATCATATTTGGAAATTCGTAGAAATGACCTGTTCTGTTCCTTTCATTGCTATGGAGGAAGTCTATATTTATATTTTATCCGTCTGAAAGTATAATATGTATTGCTGTGGTCTGAACCTGTTCACGTACATGTCAGATCCATCTTAATATTGCAGTGGCCCCTGTGCTTCCTTCAATTATAAGTTAAAATGCCAAAATCTCATGTGAGTTTACCTTAATTACTTTGCTACGTGAATTATGAAGGACCCTTCCTTCTTGTCTCACCTCTTTTTCAAACCCCAATCCACCTTTTTACGTAAAATAATTATATTTAATAGTGTTTAATCTGGGCTTCACACACACCACCAAGTGATTAGATTATATTGAAAATGCCTCAGCACAGTTATATTTTATCGAGTTACTATTTTATATTCATAGGATTATATTTACCTGGTTATTGTATTGGCTGGAATTTGCTCATGTGCCATGCCCTATCTGTTCTGATTAATAAAATCTTGTAAAAATAAATAGTGAATTAAGTCATTTGTAATAGACATTAACATCCTTAGAGGTTTATCAGTGTCTTTTAAACCAGTTATATGTCCCAGATATGGACTAATAAGGTATCTAAAACCCAATCCGGCAACCAACAAGTGCCAGGATCATAATAGGTAAGATGTCATGAATGAGTGTGGTGGCATAGTGCACTGGTTCCTAGGCTATTCACTAAATGGTGTTGGCGGCGGCAGCGGATCGGACGCTCAGAGAATGATAGATGAATGACAGTTAGAAACCTAACGAGTCTCCTCGCTCAACAGCCCAAGTAGACCTTTAGAATCCCACGAGGACCAATGAGTGAGGTGGTGAGCACCAACTCAAGGGCTAACGGTCCAAACCCTTTACATGGAGGGCTGATTAGATACAGGTCATCTGCTCTTGAGTGAGAGTGTCGGTGCATCCAGTACCTGGCATTAAACAATGTTGATGAATGCCCAAAGTTTAAACCTACAGGTAGATTCAAGAATCAGTATAAACATAACATGTACGTTATCTGGGCAGGCCTTCTTGAGCAACATCAATCTGTGACCTCACAAATGCGCTTCTGGTAGAGCCCCCACTCTGTACTTATCACAGTTGAGCCTCGGTTTTCAAACTTAAGTCATGCCTGAAGGCCGTTCGTGAACAGAAAAGTTTGAAAACTAAAACTAACTAAAATGATTAATCCAATGTAAAATGGATTAATCCGTTTCTGGACCCCGGATGATTGCTTATTCAAACTTTTTCGCCACTATTTTGTGTACAAGTTCATACATGAAACCAATTAAAATAATTAAGTCTAACAAAAAAAGATAACACAACTGAATAAAGAAAAAAAGTTATAAATAGGAAAGGCAATTGCATTCATCTTTACCGGTGCTAAGGAGTCATGATTGCACAAGGTTCGCATCGCTTTCTCACTAATTATTGTCTCCGGAATACTGTTGTCCAACTGCTTTTCACTGATCTAAACCAGTAAGCAACTTTTCTACTTCTTCTAATGTCTGAGATATTTGCTTGGTGATCACAGTCACTCCTTTGGCAACCTTAGCTTCTTTGTACAAATCAACAACTTTGCTAAGCCATACCGTAAACCCAGATGTGAAACACAAGCCCCATTCTCATGCTTTTGTATAATTTATTTTTTCACTTTTATTGTTGTTCTCACTACTTTTTTTTTCTACCTTTCCACTTTCACTAGCTTCAGGCCCCATGGTGTTTTGTGTCCTGCAATATTTGATAAAAAGGTGTTTACAGTTGGAAAGCTATGCATATTTACATTTAAACATTTGAGATATACATACGTGTTTTTAAACACTTTGACGGTGCGACAGATTTATCAAATGAATATTGAAACTTGAGGTTAACGCACATATTTACTGAAAAACAACACATGCACATGCAAGGTGAAGCATTTAGGAAAGAAGACATATATCTTACAGATCAGAAGTTTAGGGTCCGTTGATACTTCAGTTGTTGTTGTACTGCTGGGCTATTGTTTTTCTGAGAAGAGAACTGTAAACACTATCTTACAGACTTCATTCCAACTACAAATTAAGTGCCTTTAGTCTTTGTGGGATATAATGTAGTTGTATCCCTTTGGTGGTTTTTTTTTTTAAGTTTCCACCTGTTTCTTTTCTCCCATGTTGATCCAGATGTGACTCAGAGAACCGTTACCTTGGTTACATTCTCTCTGAGGAACATGGTATTGCACGTAATTCTATGACTCAAGTGCACACACATTAACCCAGCTGGAGCCAATGTATTTAAATGCATTTAACGTTCCCTGTTTTTTTATTATAAAACTATGTTTTTTTTCTTTAAGTTTGATTGTATAGTTCACTGACACAAAGTGCTAACAATGTTGTGGACCCCTTAGTGTTCCTCAAGTAGCCACATTGCACTCTGCAAGCATGGGAGGACACAAAGGAATCTGCTGTTGCATTATTGCCTTATTGTTTCAAGAATGCTAAAAAATGACCTGATTATTTATAACAACAGAGTTGCTAAAATAACAAGAAACCATCAGACCCTAAGTAATTTTCTATTTTTAGTTGGGTCTCCAACAACTAATGGCCACAGTAACACAAACAATTTGAGGTAAATATTTTTGGAAAATATTGGCGTGAGACATGGAGTCATGGAGATGAGATGAGCACACGGGAATATTGTCATACTGGAAAAGGCTAAAAGAGCAGTAGCCAGAGGGCAGTTTGAGGTAGAATACATCGTTACATTACATTACAATTTGAGTAAGTCAATTAACAATCAAGCCACAGTAAGCATACAAAATACAAAGATACATAAAAAAATTGTAATAAATTATAAATAGAGAAATGTAGACGATGAGAGAAAAAGACGCTGGTCAAGAAGACATACCCATGAAGGTATGGAGACATTTAGGAGAGATGTGACCATTTTGACAAGATTGTTTAACACAATCTTTGAAAGTGAGAAGATGCCTAACGAATGGAGAAAGGCGTAATGTTTAGGAGCTATACCAAAGCTATAGTAAAGACTTTGGGAGACTATGGAAAAGACATTCATATCAGTGCACAGCAGGTTGGTTTAATGCATGGAAAAGGTGCAAAAACTTGATTTCCACTTTGGAATTCCTGGTTCTTATGGATTATGAAAAAACATACTATAACAAAAAAAAAAAAACAGTAAAAATATACTAAAAAATAAAATATTTATACATACAAAAGTCCATCCATCCATCCATCCATTCGTCCGTCCATCTGTCCATTCCGTCCGCTTATCCGTTACCGGGGCCTTGGGGGCAGCCAAAAATCCAGTAAAAAAAGATGCTAAGGCCTTTGTCGAGCAGGTCAGAGGAACTGTAAGGTCTAAAAAGTTTGGAAATAAAGTTAGAGAGGGGAGGTTGCGGTTGAAATTTTGGACATGTCCTGAGGAGAGATACTGGATACATTGGACAAAGGACAGACATAGAAGATTAATGAATGCAGTGGAAAAGAATATTGAGATGGTTGGTGTAACATTAGAAGAGGCAGAGAGGCATCCACTGTGACGACCAATTAGGGATGCAGCCCAAAAAAGTCATGGCTTGTGAACTGAACTACAGTTGCGCTGAGAAACACAAGAGAAAGAGTTATAATAATTGTAATAATATTAGGTTTCTTTGTAAATCAGAACATCTTAAGACACATTTTCAGTTTAAGTTTTTTTTTTCCAATTATGAAAACCTTGAAAACTCACATAATGCAGAAACATTTTTTTCACTAATGGGGACATATTTTAAAGAAAAGTTGTAGCACATTGTTTCAGTAAGAAACAAGTTACGATGTCCAGGATGTTGTAAGGTGCTGGCAAGGATCACTGTGTCTTGGCTCATTTGCAACATAATGCAGCGTTTTCTTTAAAACACTGAAGAGAAGAGAATATGTTTGGTAACACGGATAATTTGTAACAAACATAGAGGCATACGTCCTTTTTGCATTTTTATCATGCACAGTCATACATTGTCATCTGTCCTTGGAATATAGCCCTTTCAATGTCAAAAGCTCTCCCACTGAAGTGGAGAACCATTATTTCAAAGAGGGAGTCTCTGAAGAATGCAGCAATCACAATGAAAAATACCTTGAGTTGCACTGGTCATAAAATTTGTTTGGGATTGCAAAAAGCCACTTGTGTGTAAGTCATTTTACCACTTCACAATTCTAATCTAAACTGACAATTTGGTTTATTTTACTGTCCTAACAGTGACCACAAAACTGTTTTGTCAAGTTTCTTGCCAAGACCAAAGCCTTTAGATTATTTAGAATTTGGCAAGGCAACACAAATGGACCAAACCCAAGATGTTGGCTTAGCTCTGCAACTTAATGTCTGTGTAACAGTGCAATTGACAAACATTACATCTGTAATTAAAACTAGCAATCAGACATTTGATAGCTAGGTAAAAATGCCTAAGAAAACACCTTGGGATACACAAGATTCTGCTTTACCTAAAAGTACCATGATCGTACCTTCAATGAAATCCATTACAAATGAAATTACAATGGTACATTTTAGGTCAGCTAACTCTATTAGCATTTGGTGTGGGCAATCCTTACATCTTAAATGCTGTAGGATGTGCTTAAAATGTTACTTGACAATTGAATAGCCAAATGCTTTTTCCTTGATATACAGCATTATGATTTTTAAAAAAAATTCATGTCGCATGACCACTGACCAGAAGACAGCAGCAGAGGTGGGTAGTAACGAATTACACTTACTCCGTTACATTTACTTGAGCAGGTTTTTCAAAGTAAAATACTTCTAGGAGTAGTTTTAAATCACTATACTTTTTACTTTTACTGGAGTAGATTTATGAAGAAAACCAGTACCTTTACTCTGCTACATTAGAACCTCACACCTCATGATTGTCTTAAAGCAAAGGGCATTATGTAGGACTTTTTACAAAATAATTGCATATTCCCCATTAAAAATAACTAAAATTCAATTTATCCACTAAAATAATAATAATTAAGAAAACATTTCACATCATTGTTATAAAAATAGGTAAAAAAACAAGTGTGGGACAGTGAATGCGACAGAGTGTCGGGGGCACTAAGGTAGGAGAAAGACTGGGAGTGAGGATTTGATTTAGAAGATATAAAAAGAGGGAGACAGAAAGAGAGAGAGAGAGAGAGAGGGAA
>NC_024318.1:17647031-17667342 GCF_000523025.1 Cynoglossus semilaevis | reverse complement strand
ATAAAGCAATTGCGCACTGCTCGAACATTATCAGCGCACAAGAAAATCTGTGCAGCGCATAAAATAAAATTGAACTGGAGGTACATAACCAAAACCAAATATTTATCTAGGCTACCGTGGCTGTGCACGAAATAAGACATGATTCAAATTGATTTAAACACAATCACAAATCTAAGATGGCGGCTTGGTGGTAATAAGGTGGGCAAAGTTTAACGTTTACTTAAATGCATCAACAAGTTTACTTAAGTGCTTCTGATAGCATTTTAAAGATTGTAACCCAATGGGTTGCCAGGACTGGACATTACCAAAACATCTGCGTTAAATCAGCAGGAGGTGTTTCGACACCTGACCCAGCTTGTTTCTGTATTAGGATATATTTTGGTCAGTCTTGCTTTGGAGTAGTGGAAGCAATGTAATTCTAAAATATATGAGTTTAATTTGGCACGGGAAGTGCTGTTGTTTATTCTTAGTAGAGCGCTATCTCAAATGTCCGTTACTAAGTCCTAAGGGAAAAGACGTATTTTTTTAATAAAATAAAAACTCAAATTTCTGAGTTATACTGATGTTGCTTTTTAGTGATTCTTTTCCCTTCTCGTTTTCCCACAGATTTTTTTACTGATATCCAGTCCTTTCAACATGCAACAGTTGGAAATTAAAACCAGATGTATCTCACTGTCAAAAGTTGTTTACATATAGAATTTTCTTGGACCAGTTCAGCAAAAAGTTGACCTGAAGGAGTTCTGCAGGGTGTGTGGTTTCAGTCATATGGCTTCTCATTTGTCTGCGTCCATGAATTTGGGTGTCAGTGTGGTGATTTGATTAATGCTCAGTGGCCTTTTTCTCTGATGTGTGAACTTTTAGGGTTCTTTAGGTTTAACTTTGATCCTCTGGAGGTCCAAGCATCGGGTAGAGCTCACGCTGTAACATTTTACTGCAGACTCCAAAGAGTATTGCAGATTGGATGAATTTCATGCATGTGGCATTGTCAACCCACTCGTCTGCCTAAGTGTGCAGCAGAGCTGATACTTAACACTTGCGGGTGAACAGAAGCACTTGAGCAGAGGTTAAGCACTAGCAGCAGACGATCTGTAGGAACAAGTAAGATACTCTCAAAATCAAGCTACTCTCAAAATCAAACAAGTTTTTTTTTCAAAACAGGTATGTCATTTTAAGCAGGAGTCACCAAGTCACTTTGATGAAACATTTTTTTATCTCCCTTGATAAATATGAATGTTCACTTATTGACAGCATTGCTCCTCAGCTCACCCAGGGACACAGCACAGAGGCTGATGCTTTGGTTGATTTAACGCTGTCATATTGAACCAGCAGTCAATTGATGGAAAAGCAACTTCTCTGTTTAATGAGTTGGCCCACAGTCGGGCTTCATGTGTGAGCGGGCCTTGCCAGGACAGGGCTTTAATAAAGCGCTGTCATATTCCATCATAGTCAGCTACAAGGAGATGTCTAATTACAGGCAGACACCAAGAGCCCTGTCATTTTTGCTTTAGACTGTCAGTGGAATTACCAGCTCACCAACATTCAGATTGCCTTCTAACCTGAGGCATGCTAGGACAGCTTTGTCAACCCGCAGAAAAAGTGGCTGCAATATTTACTGACAGCCGCAAAATCCTAATTAAAGGACAATTAAACAATCAAATTCAGTCCTCAATGTCAACAGTGTGTTTGACCCTGGGATATTCATTAGACCACAGACAGGCTTCAGAACAGGACATGTCAATGTTTGTTGACAAGCAGTCTGTCTGAATGCCCGGGCAGTGTGGTTAATAGGTCTTCTAACTTTATATAGTATATTGAGACTAACTTTTAAATCTTAAGCGCATGGTCAGTACCAAGATACAATGCAAGAATAGAATCAGTCAGCTAAGAACCCTAATCTTTACAGCACAGTATCTGCCCTTGCGGAGTTATGAATCCACGCATAATGTTTGCATGTGCAAGTCACCAGAGGTGGGACCAAGTCATTGCTTTGCAAGTCATAAGTAAGTCTCAGGTCTTTGCACTCTAGTCCGAGTCAAGTCTCAAGTCAAGACTAAAAAGTGTCAAGTCAAGTCCCAAGTCCTTACGTTTCTGTTTTGAGTCCTTTTAAAAATATATATATATATTTACACAGATCACATTGGGTTTTGGAGAAAGTATCAAGTCTTGTCGAGTCAAAGGGCTCAAGTCCAAGTGAAGTCATTGATGTTAAAGTCCAAGTCGAGTTGCAAGTCTCTTTACATTTCGTCAAGTCGAGTCTAAAGTCATCAAATTGATGACTCGAGTCTGACTCAGATGCTCCAAATTCAAAGAAATGTCAAAGAAATTTGTGTACTACACATTTGAAAGAACTTGCTTTTCGTCTAGTCACAAGAACAGACTTTTTTAAAAGGAGACTCGTAAGAACTTGTAAGAAAAGTGTAAGCTTTTCATACAGACCTGGTTAAATATTGTAGATATTTGCCAAGTAGATAATTTTTTTTCTCTCAATTTCTCAGTTCTCAAAGTGATTGCTTGTTGAATTTGTCAGGAATTGAGAAGGGACCTCATGCATGCTCAACCTCCAGTCACGTACTGATCTCCACTCCACTCAGCTATACATCTGCGTTGTCCTTTTGTTTACTCACATTGTTTGGCTTCTTTTCTCTGTAAAATGATGCCACGGTTAATGTTTTCCTTCCTTCAGGCAGGTGTTGCAAATTGGAAATAATGAGTTGTTAACAAGCATTAAATGAAACAACAGCGACAAACTAAGACGCACTGACATCTCAGTGATGGAGACTAGCTGCCACCCCAGAAAGAGATTATTTTTCCATGAGAATGCTTTGTCTTCTTCCTCGTCATAGTCTTTTGTTACATTTGCATCATAATATGTCCAACCATCAGTGAACAGAAACTGGCAGGTGCTAAATGTACCTGAAATATAGAGTCTATCAGTACTAATAGTACATTTTTTAAATGACTGATTCAATTTAAGACCGGGATAAAAAAAACATAAATTGAAGATTCTTATGATTAATATACCACTGGCATGAAACTGATATTTCGTATGAGAATCAGTTACATAGATTGACCTATGGAAGCGTATTGCTGCCACACTGAGAAAAAAAAAGTGGCACAGTATCACATTATTTCGTGATACGTTTCACGGTATTATATGATAACGTTCACATAATTACGTGAAAATGATATTGTATATATGTGTAAATTTTAAAAAATGGCTCAAAATGTGGATTCTAGGCTGTGGAGATTTCTTCGACCTCGTGGTGTGCCAGAAGACAGTCTCCTTCTGAGAGTATGTGTACTAATATAAATCTCATCCACTGAGCCCAATAATTAAAAATTTGTAAAATTACAATCCAAATGAATCGCGTAAACGTGCTATAGTCTTGCCTCACAGATGGAGTTTTATTCATTATGTAATTACATGAAAGTTATCACGAACTAACATGAAAGTTATCACTAAAGAACGTGAATGTTATCACGTAATTACTAAAGATATCACGAAATAACGTGAGAGTTATCATGAAATAACGTGAAAGTGAGCCTTCTCAGTGTGGCAGCGATACGCTTCCGTACTCACCTCATGTTGTATGTCTTTTTTTTTTTTTTTTATCAATGCCTCTTTTTTGATTATGTACACTATGAAAACCCTCCACTAATGTGAAGTTCAGCTTGATGTCGTGAGAGCTTGGAAGGAAGGGAAGATGTGAAGTGAAAATAGTTTTCTTTGATGTGATAATATCTTTTGTTCTGGGTAACTTGCCATGAAGGCTGAACAAAACAAGAATGTTTGTCAAACATAATTTGCTTTCGTCTCACTTAGACACTGAGCCTGTGGAACTGAAGGGAAAGTGATAACTAAACATCACCCTCTCTCTCTCTCTCTCTCTATCTACGGATCTGCACAAACACACAAACTCTAATGTGCTTGCTCAGTTAAAGCTGTTGAGTGATGTTGCCTTTTCATTAAACCAACATAATAAGACACATGAAGAGAAGCTAAAAAGTGTACAAACAAATAATAAAGGTGTATCAATTTCAATGTAGATTCGATTTTTATTCAGAATATTATTAACAAATTTCACCTTTATTTAAGTTCTCTACTATTTATTTTATTTCTTTTTTATTATTTTTCGCTTTTTAACACAGATTTGGATTTTTTCGCGTTTTTGGTATTGTTTTTGTTGTTACGTATTTACGCGCAAATCAGCTTTAGAGCAGACAGGAGCTTCTGGACATCGGGTGCGTTGTGAGTGGATGCGTAAGCGGGGGTGTAGATCGGGACAACAAGCAAGGCTGAGATAAAAATCCCACTCCCGAGCATGTATCTCACCGATGCAAGATTGGTGAGAGGGCAAACAGGTCAACAGAAGACGCCATCGCCATTGCCCAAGATGGTCTACCCCTTTAGCAAATGTCTCTATAGCTAGGTAGCAATGCACACAACAAGAACACAGATATGTCCCACCAGACAGAGAAATCAGGTGACCTGGACCAGCTCCTGTTGTCACTCTAAATGTTGAATCACTCTGATTCCCTCCATACATTGGCGAATGTCTGATTGACAAAGTGTCTAGACACTGAGACACAACTTTGATTTTTAAAGCTGATTAAATTGATCTCTCAGATAGAGTATGCTTATTAAGACAGAGTCCTTTTTTATTGATTGACCCATTTGCCAATTTATGAAAAGTGACAAGATCATCAAATATATTGTTCATATTTTTACAGTTTCTTTTTTTCTTTAGCAGAATTGAACTGTCTCAGTTTTAGTTACTCAATTGAATATTGACTAGTAGATGGTATCGTATTAGTCTCTCATATATGTTTCTCTGTAAGACAACCTAAAAAAGATAAATGAGTTCGATTGAGCCTTAAACTCAAAAAGTAAGCTAAAGTCACCATGGAAAGCATCGAACTGCAAAAGGCACAAAAATAACAAAATCTAGGCAAATTAATAAAGAAAATAAAAATAATGATACAGTAGAACCTTGGTTGTCCGACGCCTCCCTTTTCGAACAATTTGTTTCATGAACAAAATTTTTGTTTGTTAAGTGATACCATAAGTCGGTTGCAGAACAAGCCAACGATATTAGACAGACAGCAAGTGATCTCTGAGTGACGTCAGTCTTGCCTAATCGTGCACTTGGGATATACACTAAAAACTGTTGTCTGATTTTACCAACATTTCTTGCGCTGTGTTATTTGGTTTATTTTTTGGATTCAATAAATCGCCATAAGTCCTTCAGAATCAGGAGTGCGGGAACCTGGAACTTAAAATGAATGGCAATAAAATTGTTTCTTTAACAAATTTGATTTTGAGATAGCGACACCGGGGCCTTTAAGCAATGGGCCTCTGAGTGCTTTAACTGGATGGTCAAAAACTGCATGTTCTCGAATCTGGCAAACTGAATGTATAGTGACTTGCAGAGGTGTGGACTTGAGTCACATGACTTGGACTCGAGTCAGACTCGAGTCATCAATTTGATGACTTTAGACTCGACTTGACAAAATGTAAAGAGACTTGCAACTCGACTTGGACTTTAACATCAATGACCCGTGACTTCACTTGGACTTGAGCCCTTTGACTCGACAAGACTTGATACTTTCTCCAAAACCCAAAGTGATCTGTGTAAATATATTATTATTTTGTTTAAAAGAACTCGAAGCAGAAACATAAGGACTTGGGACTTGACTTGACACTTTTTAGTCTTGACTTGGACTCGACTCGGACTTTACCTGTCTTGACCTGAGACTTGACTCGGACTTGAGTGCAAAGACTTGAGACTTACTTATGACTTGCAAAGCAATGACTTGGTCCCACCTCTGGTGACTTGCACATGCAAACATTATGTTTGGAGAAAACTATCTCTGCGTCCACTTCTTCTGTCAAGTGCCTATTCTTAGCCTTAAAGGGAATTAAAACGTTTGCCATAAATACGAACGGACAGATTGGATTTTCAGCATTAGCATTCTAAGGAGATAGAAAATGACTTGTTGTTAGAACTGAAACACATCCTAATCTTAAGGAAACAGAGGAAGATGGACTTTATGTACAAATTAGTGACGCGCCATTCGCGAGTGATTCGCCTGCAAATGAATCACTCACTGCAAATGAATCACTCACTGCGAATGAATTACTCACTCGTTATTCCCGCGAGTAATGAGTGAGTAATTTATTCTCAGCGTCCGTCCTCAAGTACTCATTCTTTTGTCATGTGACACTCGACATAAATTATTTTTTCATGAAATCATAATTAGTGGTTTTCAGCTTCAACAAATTTAGTGTCGAAGAACCGCAGCCTTCTTTACAACGCCCACAATAGCGCCTGCCCGCTGTAAAATGAATGAAATGATTGGTTCAAGATTCGTTCATGATTCGTTCATTTTACTGTCCGCGAGTTAAAGTCCCGAATCAGTAAAAAGAGTCCGTCTTCCCAACACTAGTACAAATAATTCCGAAGTTTTGGTGAGAAACATGCTTTTAAATAGTAATTAAATTGAAGTTATTTTTGCTTTCGGATATATGTCGCAGCTGTGGCTGAATTGACGACTTGTTATATTACATTTCTGTATAATATCGATGGTTTCTGTAGCTGCACAGATGTTATCATGAAATAAGTTTATTCTGGCAGGATGCCTTGGAAGGCCTTGGTGTGGAATACACAATTGCTATCCATAAGTGATATTTTAAAATGTTCAGGTTCTGTTCTTTCCTGATGTCTTGAAATTATCCAACTGGCATCTTCAGGACTGACCAGAAGTGCCAAGGAAGCTGTAATTAATTAAAATAAAATCAAAACCCATTGAGCAGAATGTTTATGTCATAAGATATAGGATTTTTCTTCACCTCCTATCCAAACCAAAATAATAGCATCATCGGTAATGCCCTTTAGAGCTTGTCACATAAACCATTTTGAATCATTTATTTCCACCACATGAAAGGACAGCAACTAAAATATATGTTGAAATTAAAAACTCTCTTTGTAAGCTATTGTCCTGCCACCAAGGTGAAATACAACCCTCTAGCGAAAGACAGCTTGAGCTGGCGTTGACATTTGTTGTCACCGAAGCCAAATTTAACTGTGAACATGAACATCATCCATGCCTTACAGCCACACGTGCACACATTTGCAGCTTTCAACAAGGAAATGAATGATGATGGACTAGGATGCGAAGCCCCTTGTGTCATCTGTTATAAACGAATGGTCCTCGGCGCCAGGGGGTTGTGCAACTTGGTGCAAAAGAGAAATTTGAAGAACCTCGCTGAAATTACCGAGACACCACCTCTGTCAATATATTTTAAAATGGATGAATCAAGGACTTTTGCAGAGGAAACTCAAAGTCTGTAGTCGTCGACTGACACTAATGGCAGTTTGATAGCCAGGGTAGATTTATGCTGATCTCCACAGCCACCCCTGAGTACATGCGTGGGGGTAGGGGAGCAATTATACCGCATACCACGCCATTAAGCCACTGTAAATCACCATGGGGAAAATTCCTTCTCTCTAAGTAACCTAATTTCTTCACTAATGGATTACCCAGGCATTGAACTTCTCCTTTTATCACTTAAATGCTAAATGTCTCTTTAATATTCAATTTTTATTCATTATCTTTTGTCCGTGAAACAAACATTTGCTGTTGACTTCTATTCTAACTGTAAATATGCCAAAACGGCTATATATTCATTCATCACTGTTAGACTAGGAATGTGTTCAATTCATATGTGTGCGTGGGTTTTTTTTTTCTTCGTATGTTCATCCCATGCTAAAGTGAGAAATGTAGAAGTATGGTATTTTTTTGTCTGTACAACCTAAAAAGCTGGTTTATCTTTTTTTTTTTCTTTTTTTTTTTTTTTTTTTTGAGATTTTCCTTCGTTTCTCCGGGTTAAAGTTTCCTTTTACTTTACATTACATCACAGTGTTCTGGCAGATCTGTGTATCTGACCAGCCAGCCACTGAACTTTTGCACTTTAAAGCTAAACCTAATCATAAATTAATAAAATCAGACAGAAATAAAGAACACGTTCAATCCCTGGTTGAGAGTCCCTGTTCGCCAAGTACAGTGGAACCTCGATGGTTGTCGATGGACACATGCATTGACATGTCTCCAGAAAGACGTGGCCAGAAAGAGAGAGAAAGAGAGCACACCTTGAAGGCTGCTAAAGTTTCATTTCCTATTTACTCAATACCGTCGGCTTTCAAAGTGCAAAGGGCAAGGCTCCCTGGGGCACCCCAGAAAAAAAGAAGCAGAGGTTTTAACATCAAAACTTGCTAACTTACACAGGAGAAGGGAGAACAACTCTACTACTGTGAGGAAAGACAAACTATAAATCAGATACTTAGAAGTTGGGATTCTCATCATTTGTTGTTATTTAGCCACCAATGCCCCTGATCTTTGCAGACAACAACAGTACCGTAATGTCTGGACTATTTAGCGCACCTGAATATAAGTTGCCCCCACTAAATTTAAAAAGAAAAAAATAACTGTACATATATATCCGCACTTTTCTATAACCCGCAGGTGTCCACGTTGTAACATGGGATATATACGATATCCTGACAATATATCGACAATGTACACAATAAAGTATAATTTAGTAGTACAAGTACTTTATACTATAGTATACTTGATACTATGTACTTATATAAAAGACATCTGGCCAGTAAATGTGTCCAAGTCTGTGCATAGATTTGCGAATTATTATATAATTAATATCAATGCAATAATAATAACAATTATTTTATTCATTAATATCCTATAAATCATTAATATACTGTATGCTCTATTTTTCAAATAGACTATTGTCAAAGGTTATCCACTTATTTTAGCCACATGCAGATATTATTTAATATTTTCTTTTCAATGAAATAATGTGTCAACAATAAGATCAGTTACCTACGCTGCCTTCACTGCCACTGCAATTTTATCTACACAGCGCAGAATCACACCATCACCCATTTCATGATGGCTTTCATATCTATCTAGACAACAATATTAGTATCTGTTAATGGAATTATTGACCCAGAACCAACAATTCCAACATCCTTAATAGCATTCACTGGCGAGTGGAAAACAAATCCCATTGCAAAAAAAAAAAGCATTGTGTTTCTCATGAAATATCACGCAGTTTACACACTATGCCAATATTAGTTGGTCACGATAAGAAAACATTATTTTTTATTATGTTCAGGGTATATTATTTTGTGGAGTCCCTTGTGTGGATGTTGTATTTTCTCGTTCCACAGGATGTATTCAGGGTGTAGCCAGTCTTAGCATTCTGTAGGCTGGTATTGGTTTCAATGCAAATAGATTGTTAATAGCACATTTTAATAAACTATGTTTACCAAATATATATATATATTTTTAACAGAAAAAAAGTTTCGCTTACAAGTCAACACATTGTAATTTTCTTGTGGCCTGCGGCGCTTGTGGTATCGTAGTCATCAGTTTATATAAAGTTTATTGTCCCGCTCCTCATTATGGGTCATTTGTCTATTGATCAGTCGTAAGTGTATTATTTCCATTAATGCTACATTAAAGAGCTGTATATATCTGATGGTTGAAAGGTGATACAATAATTACAGCAACAAGGCTTATCTCTCCATAATGTCAGATGTCAGGTGGCTCTGTGTGTGTGTAACCTGAGGAGCATTTGTTGATCATTCCTATGACCTTTTGTGATTTCCAACCTCTGACTTACTGTACACTGATATGTTCAAACAAAATGAAAAGAGATATAAAAACGCAGGTTGTATTTTTTCCATATAAATATGGGGGGATTCTAAATTATGTGTTTTTAGTGTTGTTATTTAAACAGTCAAATGTTCTTTTGGGATCTCGGCTTGGGAGGAAAACAATTAATATTTGTTACATATTTGAGAGAATTATTCTTTGTCCTCATACTATCTGTCTTTGTATTGGCCATTCAAAAGTCATTACTGGTTGGGCTATAACAGTTGTGCAGTGAAGCAAAAATAACAATGCAAATATGTTAGCGCTATTCCAAAGCAGTCATGCATTACACTGTGTGATATGATATATTGTTCAGCCATTATTTTATTGTTTATTCTGGTTGATGTTTATCTCCAGAGTATTGTTATTATAAAAGGTGTAATCACGGGGCTTTTACGCTCCCTGAGGTAAAGATCTTTTAGAAGGCAGTCAGTGCTGTTAAATATTAATATGCCCAAACAAAAGCAGTGATATATTTCTTTTCACTCTGCCTGTGAGCTCCTTAATGATTTTCCCCTCTGGCAGCTAGCCTTTGCCTTGCTGAATTGCATCCACTGCAGTATTTTTGTTTTTTTTTATTTGGACTATCCACAAAGAACAAAAAGTAAATCTTTAAATAACTTGAAATTATCCTTAAATAATGTCAAGAAAAACTTTTGGGCGTTAAAACCCAAAATGTAAATCAATACATTTGAGAGACAACTAAAATTCTGACAATCTTCATCTTTGAGGAAATCCAACCTTAACGTTGCGTGAGACAGCTACTAACTAGACCAGGCGTGGGTAAACTTTTTGACTCGCGGACAACTCGCGGAGGCGGGGTCAAGAACAGCTAGCGCATTTGTGTGAACTAAGATAAATAACATGTAAAACTCATGCACAAAGGCTAAAATGCTAAGATGCTTTTATCATTTTCTATGCCACAGAAGTATATCCATCCATCCATCCATTTTCATCCACTTATCCATTACCGGGTCATGGGGGGAGCAGTATCCATGACCCCCACCCAAATCACACTGCACCATACCTGCCCCCCTGAATCTTCCTGCAGGTGGTGAGTCCACTGGAAGGTACCAACCCTCCTAACCTGGATTTGATCTTGCCCAGGAGGTGAACCCTGGGTTTCCACACCAATGACAGAGACGTTGCCTCTGGGCCAAAGAATGATAATATAAATAAATTATATAATTTGAAAAAGTTTGGCGGACCGGATTAACAAGCATAATAATTAATTTAATTCATTTTCAGAAATAATAATCCATAAGAATAAATCCTGTCCTTACAGTTTCTGTTTTTTTCTTTCTATTACCTGTTTATATCTGAGGCAAAATACTAACTTCCAAGCAGACATCATGAAATGTAAACCGATAAAGGTTTGGAGTGTCTCGTCCGGGAGAAAAGAGGAAGCTGGAAGGACCCGAGCGCAGCACTCGAGGGACGGCAATCGAGTGCAAAAAGTTTATTTAAAAGTCTAAATTTAAATCAGGCAGGTAATTCACAGCAAAACAAAAGGAACACGGGTCAAGGGAAAAACAAGAAAAGGAATTTTAAAAAACACAGGAACAAGCAGCAACAATCACTGAACACCCAGAAACTCATCCATTCACATATAGAAAGAAGGACTTAAAACACGATTGTCCTAAAATTGAACAGGAGGGCTGGGTCAGGAGCAGACAGATGGAGCGTTCGTGCGAACTAAGATAAAGGGCATGTAAAAGTCATGCATAAAGGCTAAAAGATTTTATCATTTTCTACGCCATCTATTGGCAAAATGTACAGGTACATGTAAAGATAATGTAAATAAATTATATAATTTGGAAAAGTTTGGAGGGCCAGAAAATAAAAGCTGAGCGGGCCATATATGGCCCCCGGGGCTTAGTTTCCCCATGCCTTACTTAAAACAAACAAATTCTTATACTTATTTATAATATCTGCTGTGCCATTGACTTGTGTGTATTTCCATGTACTAACTCCTGATTAGCATTTTAGCTGCATATGAACCTGGACTGTTTTGGTTACTCTCTTATGCTCAGTGACTCCTACCAATAAATCTGATTGAATATCCCTCTCCTTCACTCATACACGATTAGGTTTTGTACAACTGCTATTTTGCGGACAACCCAAGTCTTACCTCCAACTTTCCTAAGCTTTAAAGGTGTGCATGGTTTTGTAACAATTACAATTTGAATGGAATTTTGTGTTTGTCAATTGATGTAGGTCATCTTTCTTGGCCTATAGCTGCTGGAACATACTGCTTTAAAATCTATGTTCCATTAATAAATTGCTGTCCAAACTTGTCCTTTTTTAATGAATGTAATCATGTGTCTCAGAAAGTTACAACGTTATTACAACCATGCCTGATTTCTAGAGGCAGGTGTCTGATAAGAGGACACAGATGGTGACAGCTCCATCCTCTGAGGTCACTTGGATCAGGGGTCTGCGTGGGACAGTGAAGATCTTCTGACTGCTGCACAAAACTACAGCATTGCTTTTCAGCTACAAATAGCTGAGCTGTTCTGTAGAATACAGCACTTCCAAACAGAGTGCTCCAAAACATTTGACTTTGCATTGTATTATTAGGAACAATTCACACATCTGAAAACATCTCATCTACATTTTAGCATCCAACTATTTTAAAACAACATTCCACCAAAAAATTACAAGACTATAAGTTGCACCTTTTTTCATCCTTTGGCTGGGTTTGCGACTTATACTCAAGTGCGACTTATATATTAAAATATATATTTTCACACAACCCCCGAAAGGGCACTCACACAAGGCTTGTCTGCTACTCTTGTACCAGTGAAAAGTTACATGTTCATTATTTTCACAATGACAGCTTCTAGAAGGCACTCTAGCTAGCAAGTGCGACTTATACTCCAGAGAAGCTTATAGTAATTGCAGTCTGTTGTGTTTGCTGTTGCTGTTTTTTTTTTATTCATTATTTTTCCAACTTTTTTTTTCTTTAAATTACTCCTGTACTTTTTCATTAGTATGTTTTTAAGCAAGGCCCTCTTTAAACATGTTAGTCAGGAGAGTTTTTATATATTTCTTTCACTGCGGAAGTTCTGCTTCGTTAAACTATTTTGTCCCTGGAGACCAATAAACAATTTCTGATAGGACTTTTGTACCGTGATTTAGAATGTTTAAAGTTGTATTCAAATGTTGTGCTGAAACAAATTCATATGTAGGTGCTAGTAGTAGGAACCATCTTTCAATCTATCCATCCAACAAAAATAAATAAATAAATAAAGGAAGGAAGGAGCTGCAATCACTTACACACGCAGTGGTCAATCTGTTCCAAATGCCTTGTCCAGGTAGTATCATGTTCCATAGGGTTAAAGAGAAGATAAATGCTGAGTGCTGTCCATTAAACCACACAGGAAGGCAACAGCCATCATCATAATCAAGACAAATGATGTAAAAGCAATGTGTGACCGAGTACAGGATGTGTGTGTGTTTGTGTCATGCATACTGCTGCAGTTGAAACATCTGAGGTATAATTATAAGCTCTAAGACCAATTAAATATGTTTTTACATTTCATTATCCCTTAATATCAGGCATGGGTAAACTTTCTGACTCCTGGGCCACAATTGTCCTAAAATTGAATGGGGGTCGGGTCAGGAGCAGGTAGATGGAGCATTCAAGCGAACTAAAATGCTTTTATCATTTTCTACACCATCTATCGGGGAAACATGGGTATCTGGAGATCCAGGAGAGTGTACAGAGAAAGAAAACATGGGTATCTGGAGATCCAGGAAAGTGTACAGAGAAAGAGATTAGCGAAGAAGAGATGGGACAGTGAGAGAACAGAAGAGAACAGACTGGAGTACAAAGAGAGGACAAGGGAGGTGAAGAGGGAAGTGGCCAAGGCCAAACAAAAGGCATATGAGGAGTTTGGACACAAAGGAAGGAGAAAAGGAGTTGTATAGATTGGCGAGACAGAGAAATCAAGCTGGTAAGGATGTGCAGCAGGTGAGGTTGATTAAGGACAGAGAGGGGAATGTGATCACAAGTGAGGAAAGTGTGCTGAGAAGATGGAAGGAATACTTTGAGGAGTTGTTAAATGAGGAAAATGAAAGGGAAAGTAGAAACGAGGAGCCAGAGACTAGTAGGAAGAAGGTAGATCAGGTTAGAAAGGATGAAGTTAGAAAAGCCCTGAAGAGGATGAAGAGTGGAAAGTCAGTTGGTCCTGATGACATACCAGTGGAAGTATGGAAGTGTTTAGGAGAAGTGGCAGTAAATTTCCTGACTGGTTTGTTTAACAGAATTTTAGAGACTGGCAAGATGCCTGATGAGTGGAGAAAAAGTGTTCTGGTGCCAATTCATAAGAAGGGTGATGCACATGAGAATAGTACAACAGTAGTGAGGTGCGCTGTTGGGAGGACAGAAGACTTCAAAGTGGAGGTGGGACTACATCAAGGATCGGCCCTGAGCCCCTTCTTGTTTGCTGTGGTGATGGACAGATTGACAGATGAGGTCAGACAGGAGTCCCCATGGACTATGATGTTTGCAGATGACATTGTGATCTGTAGTGAGAGTAGGCAGCAGCTAGAAGAGAACCTAGAGAGGTGGAGGTTTGCACTAGAAAGAAGAGGAATGAAGGTCAGTCGCAGCAAGACAGAGTACATGTGTGTAAACGAAAGGCAGAACAGTGAAATAGTGAGGCTACAAGGAGCAGAGGTGGTGAAGGTGCAGGAGTTTAGGTACTTAGGATCAACTGTTCAGAGCAGCGGAGACTGTGGAAGAGAGGTGAAGAATAGAGTACAGGCAGGATGGAACAGCTGGAGAAAAGTGTCAGGAGTGATCTGTGACAGAAGAGTGTCAGCTAAGGTGAAGGGAAAGGTTTACAGGACAGTGGTGAGACCAGCCATGATGTATGGTTTAGAGACAGTAGCAATAGGCAGAAGACAGGAGGAGGAGCTGGAGGTGGCAGAGTTAAAGATGCTAAGATTCTCTTTAGGAGTGACAAGAATGGACAGGGTCAGGAATGAGGTCATTAGAGGGACAACACAGACAGGAAGGTTTGGAGAAAAAGCTAGAGAAGCCAGATTGAGATGGTTTGGACATGTGCAGAGGAGGGACAGTGGATACATTGGTAGAAGAATGTTAGAGATGGAGCTACCAGGTAGGAGAAAGAGAGGAAGGCCAAAAAGGAGATATATGGATGCAGTGAGGGAGGACAGGCAGATAGTTGGAGTCAGAGTAGTAGATGCAGAGAACAGGGAGAGATGGAAATCAATGATTTCCAACCTGTCAGAGAGAGTCATGTCCTGTTAAACATCAGGAAAAAAATAAATTGTACTATTTAATAAAAAATAAAATAAAATAAAGAAAAAAGCATATACTCAACAGGTACAAAGCAAAATTTACTGATTTTAAGACACACATTATTAATAATAGAAGCTTGTTGACAATATACTTAATAATATTTTATTTATATTTTGTTGAGGAAATGAATAGCCTGACCTTGACAAAAATGTAAAAAAGCACCCTGCATCTGAAATCAGTCAAGCGGTCAATTCTGTAGAATAAAACTCAACTCAGTCCCAGCCATGGTCAACACTGTTTATGACAGAATCCTTATTCAGACTCTGCTGCAGTTCGTATCTGTGCTTATCTTATAGGTGCTGATTCAACATGTTGGCACAGATAAATGCATTTCATAATTTTGGATGTTCTTTGTTGAGCCAATAAGGCTACAGCTGGTAAATCACATGCAGCCAACCTTATCTCAAAAAAAAAAAAAGTTTACATTCCCTTCTGAATATTTTGAATAACACAACTATATTTTATCCTGTAGAATGGCTTTCACTAAGTTACAGTACAGTAAACATAGTGCAGCTGCAGAAGAAAGCATTGGCCCCATTAACCTGTCACTTTGAACCATGATGTAAGGCCATAGGCCACAATGTCCATAGACATACAAAAAAAAATCTCTTTTTATTTTTGTTTATGACTCAATTTAGGATAATATATCTTTTAGATTTCCCGAAAAAACAAAACAAAAAACTGTTTGTTATGTTGCCCCCCTCTACAGTCACGTTAGAAATTACAGATTACTTTTTGCCTCGATTACCTAACTACTATTATATTTTTACAGTCGTTGAATAATAACAATGTGCCAGTGAACATATTTTACGCTCTCTAAAGAAATGTGTCCTGGCAGCAAAATGCTCTTTTGAAAGCACAAAATAGCATTCCATTGCATGGGATTAAATACAAATATATAACATAACATGTTACATTTTCATAGTACCCATTAAATTATAAAGGCTCTTTACTTTAAAGTAAATATACTGTATATACATATATACTTGCAGTGAACAAGAGTAATTACTTATGACGCAACATAAGTCGATTTTTACCGTAAGTTGGAACTCTCATACTGTACATAAGTATTTAAGTACAAAGAGAGGACAAGGGAGGTGATTAGTATTGTACAAGTATTTAAGTACAAAGAGAGGACAATGGAGGTGAAGAGGGAAGTGGTCAAGGCCAAACAAAAGGCATCAAGCTGGGAAGGATGTGCAGCAGGTGAGGTTGATTAAGGACAGAGAGGGGAATGTGATCACAAGTGAGGAAAGTGTGCTGAGAAGATGGAAGGAATACTTTGAGGAGTTGTTAAATGAGGAAAATGAAAGGGAAAGTAGAAACGAGGAGCCAGAGACTAGTAGGAAGAAGGTAGATCAGGTTAGAAAGGATGAAGTTAGAAAAGCCCTGAAGAGGATGAAGAGTGGAAAGTCAGTTGGTCCTGATGACATACCAGTGGAAGTATGGAAGTGTTTAGGAGAAGTGGCAGTAAATTTCCTGACTGGTTTGTTTAACAGAATTTTAGAGACTGACAAGATGCCTGATGAGTGGGGGGAAAGTGTTCTGGTGCCAATTTATAAGAAGGGTGATGCACAGAGTTGTAACAACTACAGAGGGATAAAGTTGATGAGCCATACAATGAAGATTTGGAAAAGAGTAGTTGAAGCTAGGTTGAGGCAGGAAGTGGAGATTTGTGAACAACAGTATGGTTTCATGCCTAGGAAGAGTACCACAGATGCAATATTTGCCTTGAGGATGCTGATGGAGAAGTACAGAGAAGGTCAGAAGGAGCTACATTGTGTATTTGTAGATTTAGAAAAGGCATATGACAAAGTGCCAAGGGAGGAATTGTGGTTTTGTATGAGGAAGTCAGGAGTGGCAGAGAAGTATGTTAGTTTGGTGCAGGACATGTATGAGAATAGTACAACAGTAGTGAGGTGTGCTGTTGGGAGGACAGAAGACTTCAAGGTGGAGGTGGGACTACATCAAGGATCGGCCCTGAGTAAGTATTTAGTCACCATAATTTCTGGACTATAAGCCGCTACCTTTTTTCAAGGAAAAAACAGTACAAATGATATAACGCAAATGTAGCATAATCCAATATATGGCGTACAATGGACAAAAGTAAAAAAGGTCGGCTTTTGGTAATAGCACTGCGTGACAACGTATTTGTCCGCTGCTAGTTCCCACAAGAACTAACTGGCAACTTACATCGCAATGAAGGAACAAGCACTTTTTACGAAATTACTGGTAAAAAAGTTATGTAAACACAAAATAGGTGCTGTAGGTTGCAGAGGTCATAAAGTGAGGAGAAGATAGAATGTTCATTGTCGGTGTATCGGGCCAGTTGTTACTTAAGATTTAGCCGCACAGACATTATGGAGTGGCTGACGGACCTGTTACTTAAGACACAGACATTATGGAGTGGCTGACGGACACCTGTTAGAAAAAACTACATCTGTTAGTTAGCTCTCCCAACAAGTGTGCGCATATGGCGCAGTCTGACTCATTTCCATACCCGTGCTTTTGGAGGTGGCAACTGGCAACAGCTTTACTTTGGTCATTAGGACTTCATGAAAATTCAACAAAAAGGAGGGTGTGCTGGAAACAGCAAAAGCAACAGATTTGTTAACATGCTTATGTAAATATTTGTCCTTCTCTAAAAAAAAAAAATCCATTCAATAATAGAAATCCGCATTATAAATACACAAAGAACAGGTCTGAAAGTATCGATTTCTAAGAACCTCTTTGGTTCATCCAATTTTGTTCTGTCCCTTTTGTCACCCAAATGTTACTTTTCTGTTTACTTGTCCTACCCCTCTCCTCCCCTCCTCCTCTCTGCTTATTGATTAGGCCAAAACATTTTCTGCAGTGCGCGGTTTTAACAAGCACTCTTCTCTTAAGGCTTAGGGAAATAAAAGGGAACTCACTGCTGTCCCAGTTCCTGGCCTCCTCCCCAGAGGACCACCATAGGCCATCAGTAATGACTTGACTGTGGAACCAAGGTCCTTGGAGTCCTCTTTAAATCATTCCTGCCCTACTGTTCTCCCCCCCTTTCTGCCACCTCCTCCTGTTCTCACACTCCATCCTGGAAATATTGTACCTCTACCACAGAGACGGAGAAATGTTGAGATGACACCTCTCATCTCAGAAGAACAAACAGAAAAGACATTAACTTTACCACCGCTGTCCTTGTCTTGGTGCCTTAATAAGCAGATTTTGATTCTGAGTTTATTTGCTCATTAGTTGCTGCAAATGTGTATCATCTGTGTTGTTTTCACTGATATTGCATTTTTTTTGTTTTGTTTGTTTGTTTAAGACTGAAAACTGTATCAGCAAATCCTGTAAGTGCCTGCTCTTCTGACTGTGTTTGGCGACTATGTGCTGTCATTTAGTAGCACTCAGCTGTAGCTATACATTTTAATGAGGTCAGAGCGACACTTGAATAAATGACCATTTTTTCACCAAACTCACAGACACCCTACCTTTTTATGTAACACATGGGAAAGACTAAATACATTTTATAGCAATGAGTACCATTTCAGGTTACATATTTTACACAAGACATGGAATTAGCCATCTGTACAAATTCATTTAAACTAGAAACCCTTAAAGTTTATCTAATTTCAAATATATTTTTTACTTGTATTTTTGGAACTTAAGCTCTCAAATAGTTATTTGACTAATTAAATTGAATGAAACAGTCATTAAGAGTTACTTCTAAAATCAGCCAAGCAATTGTAACAAGCCAATTATAAACATACGTACGTATATAAGTAATATCAACATGTGAATGCAGCACTACTTTATAAACAATAGTTCCCCACAGCAATGCCTTTAACCCTTTAAAATTATTTGTATCACATATGCTGCAGAAGATCGCAAAAGAGATCTTCTGCAATCGAGTGTTCTGTTTTTTTCAAAATGCAGATTTTGTTTTTATTTTTAAGAAAATAAACATAATATTTCAAAAACATATCAGTTCCAAAAATTTCAGATTTTCTGGGATTTTTCATGTTTCAGACTTAACAGTCAGAAAGAATAGGGCAAAAACTATACAACTGCTTGGTTAACAAATTACATAAATTGCTAATGCATTTTAATCTAGAATTTTTGTTTGATGCTGTCATATTGATGTACGTCTCCTTCCTGCAGAATTGTTGTAATATATATTATGATTACAGCTCTGCAGTAGTGCTGGAACTGAAGGGTGTGGTCCAAAGAACTTATTGATTACAGTTGTTTTTAACAACTGCAGTTGTTGTAAATTGAAATGATTGCTGTTGGCAATCATGTGTATGTGTGTGTGTATTTAAATGGGAGAACAAAATAGCTGTACATGTGACAAGAAATAAATCCAGAACCATGATTTTTAACATTCTTGTTTTGTTATTTTATGCTATTTTTTTTTTCTAAACATCCTCACATATTTGCCTTGTAAATTTATACACGTATCTTTCTATTAATGTCATAAACCTAGAACTTGGTCATAAGATGGGAATGCAAATTGCTGTATTAGAAGAGCTTAAATGCAGGCTTTTCCTTTCCGATGGTGGTGTTAATGCTGTTAATCCCTCTGGACCACTTTTTTCTTTTCTTTTTTTTTTTTTTTTTTTTTTCATCGGCCTTCCATTTTTACCTGCAGTACAAACCACCACAAACATCTTAAAACCTATTCCGCCCCATTTGTTTCCCTCTTCTCATCCTTCAACTAGTCTCAGTGGATTAGCAGGAGACAAAGTCACAACCTTTCAGCTATTGGGGCAATTTAAAGGTATCCCCACATTAACTGTTAAGATATATTGCCGTCAATGGTGTTGTGATGCCTGTTTTAAAATGTTTACAGCCTCAAAAAAAAAAAAAAAAAAAAAAAAAAAAAGCAGTGTTACTGCTCAAGAACCCGGACAAATACAAATACATAGATTTGTCATTGCCTGTTAGTGATCATACAAACAACACTGCATCTGTGCTGCCGCACGAATAGATAAAATATATATGTGCAAAAGTCAATAATTATTATATATTTTTTTTAAATACTGTAGACATCAGTGCAATAACATTGGATTTGCAAACAAATACAAATGTGCCTTTTAAATAACAGTTTTCTCTTCATGTACAGGCTAGGGATGTAGTGACACCTATACCAGTATTGGGCCCAATATTTTATCCAAATACTACAAGTACTTGTATTCGAAAGCACCTGCGGATCTAGTGACTAGATACTCCTGGAGCGCAATTTCAGGGGGGAGGGGCGCATATAGA
>NC_024318.1:17643618-17646931 GCF_000523025.1 Cynoglossus semilaevis | reverse complement strand
AAAAAAAAAAAAAAAAAACTGTTACTGCTCAAGAACCCGGACACACAAATACATAGATTTGTAATTGCCTGTTTGCCTGTTAGTGATCATACAAAAAACACTGCATATATAATATATATATTTTTAAAATACTGTAGACATCAGTGCAATAACATTGAATTTGCAAACAAATACAAATGTGCCTTTTAAATAACAGTTTTCTTCATGTACAGGCTAGGGATGTAGTGACACCAGTATTGGGCCCAATATTTGATCCAAATACTACAAGTACTTGTATTCGAAAGCACCTGCGGATCTAGTGACTCCTGGAGCGCCATTTCAGGGGGGAGGGGCGCATATAGAATGAATGAATGAAACGTAACTCAGCGTATTGTCCAATGCTGTAAATGTCTAACAAGAGACTGTCAAAAAACTGATCGGTTGATCGCAATTGGTTGATTACAAAGGTGGTCTGTATTTTTTTATTCTTGACAAGTATGAAAAACAAAATGTGGGTCCTAATTTTGTTTCCTTATGAACCAAAGGGGCGCAGCACAGTAAGTTTTGGAACCGCTGACCTACAGTCCTTGTCTCAATGTCTCTGTGTACTATTTGAAGATGGGAGTGATTTACTGTCAGGGTTGTTCTCTTATCATATGGGCAATTCAATAAAACACCCGAGGACTCACCAACTCACCAAACACGCTTGGGTCTTTTCTCAGTTTAACAACATTGTGAACAGATAGATCAGGTAGAGAAAACTTATTCAAAAATCAAAACAACTCATTGGATAAAGGACCAGGCAGGAACAGAGCATGAACAACACAGAAGAACCAGCTCCTGAGGGCAGAACTCAGCTGTTCATTTACATCTTGAGGAGAAAAGAAAAACACTGTGTGGATGAGGATGTACATATCCTCGGCCAGAGAAGTGAGATGGTTTGAGAGAGGGGTAAAGGAAGCCATCTACGTCAATCTGGAGAAACCATCTCTCAATAGAGGAGGGGGATGAAGACACAATATTTCATCTACCTACTGTATAATGGCGTGGTCCACAACACCTCCATCGCCCCTTATTAGTGTATTGTTTTCTGCAACGACTCCCGTTTCAGGTATGCAGCCTCTGAACTGATATTTAGCCTTTGAGGCTAAACTGAAGGAGCCTCTTGGATAAGAGGTGAAATGTCTTCAAGAAACCTTTTGGATAATAATTTTTCGATAAGATGACCTGGATGACTATAGACAAATAGGAACTACAAACAACAACTATGTATTTCATCTACCTACTGTATAATGGCGTGGTCCACAACACCTCCATCGCCCCTTATTAGTGTATTGTTTTCTGCAACGACTCCCGTTTCAGGTATGCAGCCTCTGAACTGATATTTAGCCTTTGAGGCTAAACTGAAGGAGCCTCTTGGATAAGAGGTGAAATGTCTTCAAGAAACCTTTTGGATAATAATTTTTCGATAAGATGACCTGGATGACTATAGACAAATAGGAACTACAAACAACAACTATGAGCACATGGCATGGACAACGAGACAGAACATAAAGCATGGCCACAGAACAACGATGCAACAAAGACTGAGTGAGGGAGAGCGGTATATATACCCAGGGAACCAGGTGACACCAGTGAGACTAATGAACAGGTGATCACAGAACACAGGTGAGTGTGATGACACTGATTGCACAGCAGACACAAGTGGGGGAGAAGGGAGACAGATGGGCCTCACAGAGTGGGTTAACCATGTAAACTCAGTCAATTTCCTACCTTCTCTGTGCAAAAATATTCATTTTATTTATATACATTTTTGGATATTACATGTATCTAGTTTTTTTTGTTTGTTTGTTTTTATGGCTATGTTGGCCAGTGTGAAAATGTCAGTGAGAAGAGTTTTTGTTCAAGACAAAACTATTTATTTCCTTTAGGATTGAAATACTTTTCTATAAATGGGAAGAAAAAAATAAAACCAGCTGTAAACATTTCCCTGCCTGGTTTCTTCACTGTGGTTTTTTAGGAGCTCATACCTATAAAATGCAAATGTTGGGGAAACGTGGGTATTGCAGGAAAAAGAAAGAAGTATAATGTTGATATGAATTAATTATATAATTTGGAAAAGTTTGGCGGGCTGGATTGAAAGGCTTCACGTCTTTGCCCATGCCTGAGATAACGCTACTTAGAAATATTTCATGAATGAACTACCATTACAGCACGATCATTTTAGTAGTAGTAGTAAAGTACTCGTTAAAGATGTCTGTGTCGGTTGTGTCATCGAGGTCATTTAATCCAAAAAATAGTTGACATCGAAAGCAACTGGACAAAGTAGGTTTTTTTTAAGACCTTTTGCCTCTCATCCAAGAGGCTTCTTCAGTTCTGAACTTTGTCCAGTTGCTTTCGATGTCAACTATTTCTTGGATTCTCGTTAAAGATTACCTTACTAGCTTTAAACGACAACTAGCCCCCTAAGAGTAAGATCATAAAACCTGAAACACCCAAACACAGTTGGACTGACACCTATGGGTCATTTTCAGTTTCCAACTTTACCATCACCATTTTGTCCACATGAAATATCCACATCCTCCATTTAGGATAGCACCCCCCCATTTTGGGAGCCATTGCTCCAATTTTCAAGAGTGAAATCCTTTGGCAAGTATCAGCAGGCCTTAGTGCATGACATCTCCTTTTGTCGAGTCTGCACAACCCAGATCATTACATCACGCTGAGCTGTATCCGGCAAACACTGCGCACTGCCTTGCTCTGTGTATTCATCAATACAAAGAAGTTTTGCAAGTCTTCTCTGTGTTGATCCCACAGGGCAGAAGGTATAATGTATTTTATCAATAATACTCTAAACACCGCTACGTTTAAACAATCTATTAGCTGTTTACAACTTCTAATAAGTGAACTACTTGTCATTGTGACACAGCACACCACAAAATGTGACCTCTGTGTTTAGCCTATCACCAAAGTGAACAGTGGGCAGCTTTAAGTGGCCAGGGAGCAGTGTGTGGGGTCGCTGCCATGCTCAGAGCACCTCAGTGGTAACTTGGCAGCTGGTGGACGCAAACCTGAAGTGTTGCAGACCCAAGTCCGCTGCCTTAACAACTAAGCCATCACTGTCATGAATAATAGATAAAGGCCAGTGCTTTCTTCTAAAACACTGGGATGCATTTAAAAAAAATGAACAGGTTAGCAAAGATTTTTTAAAAAAGAAGACATTTAAATTAAGGATAGTTATAGTTAAATTTACATGACAATATGTATTGTTATCACTGAGTGACTGTAAATAATGTAAATAAAGACAGGCTCAATGACAGCTCCCTCGAGTGAA